>NC_042996.1:2359352-2453615 GCF_901001165.1 Salmo trutta
TCATCAATCAGAAGTCCATTCCCATGTTTAGGTCCCACAGGGGAGTCCCAGACATAGTTATACCATGGCCGGCACACATGGGGGGCAATCACAGACCAGTTTGGGCTAGCATTGGCTGAGGCCTCCCAGGGTGTGTGAATCTCTTGACCTTGAGGCTGGGTAAGTAAGAAGAGAGTGAGGGGGCAGCGAATTGGAGCATAAATTGCCTTTTTCCAATGGAGCTTTGTCTGACATCATTTCAGTCACTGAAATAATTCCGTTATAGTAGTTTACTGGTTTGTACCACGGGTTTAAATTACTGGGTTGTACACGAGTGCTGGGAAGTGAGAACTCCCTCAACAAATCAAGCCATCACATTATGCTTATAAATGTTATGTGGACACCCCTATAAATGCAAAAAAATGCATATTCCTTCACCATTGTCATGGCACCACCAAGCATCCATGTAATTCACGCCTTGCATGATGCTGTCTACAAGGATTGCATTCCCTGAGTGACCTTCATATAATAGGAAGAATAGCTATGTATACTACAGGGGTCATATTTCAGTTAGTGGTGAAACACCTGCCAACATCACTGTGTGGAATAGTAGTGGTTAACTCTGGGAGTCCATCTCGCTGTGTATAAATAAGTGTGAAAATGCAGGGTAGTCACATCAACTGGTCTGGGGGTGGGATAAGGGTGGCCAGAAGAATATGGGCCTCCTTTCTGAACCTGGTTCCTCTCAAGGTTTCTTTCCTCTGGGACTATTTCCTAACCACTGTGCCTCTGCTTCTGTTTTGGTCTTTGGGCTTTAGGCCGGACTGCTGTAAAGCCCTTTGTGACAACTGCTGATGTAAAAAGAGCTTTATAAATATATTTAGTTGGGTGAGTGATTGGGTTGAGACCCTCACCATGGAAACTACCATTTCCGACCGTGTCCGGCCATCCTGGAAAGTAAGCAGTTGCGATAACGTCCTCTGAACGTTGACTGAACATTGTCAAAAGTAATGACACTCAGCCGCTAGCCTTTGGGACAACGGGCAGGCTTCGTCACACCTGTCCTCTGTCCACAGAACGCTTCCTCAATGACAACTTATGTAACCCCGGCCTCATGCGCCGCATCACCATAGCAACTACATCATCCTCATCAGTCTCTTCCAGCCAGGGCCGCAGCCCCAATAATATGTTATAGATGATAGCAATGATGCTTCTAGATGACATGTCAAAGGAAGAGGAGAAAGTGTTGAAAGTGCTGCTATCTGTTGGACTATGTTGGACTATCAGTGTGTGCGATAAGATTAAGATTTTAATAGTTGTCCTGATATATACTGCTCAAAACAATAAAGGGAACACTTAAACAACAAATCCTAGATCTGAATGAAAGAAATAATCTTATTAAATACTTTTTTCTTTACATAGTTGAATGTGCTGACAACAAAATCACACAAAAATAATCAATGGAAATCCAATTTATCAACCCATGGAGGTCTGGATTTGGAGTCACACTCAAAATTAAAGTGGAAAACCACACCACAGGCTGATCCAACTTTGATGTAATGTCCTTAAAACAAGTCAAAATGAGGCTCAGTAGTGTGTGTGGCCTCCACGTGCCTGTATGACCTCCCTACAATGCCTGGGCATGCTCCTGATGAGGTGGCGGATGGTCTCCTGAGGGATCTCCTCCCAGACCTGGACGAAAGCATCTGCCAACTCCTGGACAGTCTGTGGTGCAACGTGGCGTTGGTGGATGGAGCGAGACATGATGTCCCAGATGTGCTCAATTGGATTCAGGTCTGGGGAACGGGCGGGCCAGTCCATAGCATCAATGCCTTCCTCTTGCAGGAACTGCTGACACACTCCAGCCACATGAGGTCTAGCATTGTTTTGCATTAGGAGGAACCCAGGGCCAACCGCACCAGCATATGGTCTCACAAGGGGTCTGAGGATCTCATCTCGGTACCTAATGGCAGTCAGGCTACCTCTGGCGAGCACATGGAAGGCTGTGCGGCCCCCCAAAGAAATGCCACCCCACACCATGACTGACCCACCGCCAAACCGGTCATGCTGGAGGATGTTGCAGGCAGCAGAACATTCTCCACGGCGTCTCCAGACTCTGTCACGTCTGTCACGTGCTCAGTGTGAACCTGCTTTCATCTGTGAAGAGCACAGGGCACCAGTGGCGAATTTGCCAATCTTGGTGTTCTCTGGCAAATGCCAAACGTCCTGCACGGTGTTGGGCTGTAAGCACAACCCCCACCTGTGGACGTCGGGCCCTCATACCACCCTCATGGAGTCTGTTTCTGAGCATTTGAGCAGACACATGCACATTTGTGGCCTGCTGGAGGTCATTTTGCAGGGCTCTGGCAGTGCTTCTCCTGCTCCTCCTTGCACAAAGGCGGAGGTAGCGGTCCTGCTGCTGGGTTGTTGCCCTCCTACGGCCTCCTCCACGTCTCCTGATGTACTGGCCTGTCTCCTGGTAGCGCCTCCATGCTCTGGACACTACGCTGACAGACACAGCAAACCTTCTTGCCACAGCTCGCATTGATGTGCCATCCTGGATGAGCTGCACTACCTGAGCCACTTGTGTGGGTTGTAGACTCCGTCTCATGCTACCACTAGAGTGAAAGCACCGCCAGCATTCAAAAGTGACCAAAACATCAGCCAGGAAGCATAGGAACTGAGAAGTGGTCTATAGCCCCCACCTGCAGAACCACTCCTTTATTGGGGGTGTCTTGCTAATTGCCTATAATTTCCACCTGTTGTCTATTCCATTTGCACAACAGCATGTGAAATTTATTGTCAATCAGTGTTGCTTCCTAAGTGGACAGTTTGATTTCACAGAAGTGTGATTGACTTGGAGGTACATTGTGTTGTTTAAGTGTTCCCTTTATTTTTTTGAGCAGTGTATTTATTCTCGCTTCAAAGCTAAAATTGAAAAATGTGATCACACGGACTTCACGTCGTGGGCATTATACGTATCTGCTCTTAACCCCAACATTGTCACGGTCGTGTTGAGAGACGGACCAAGGCGCAGCGTGATTAAAGTTCCACATATTTATTCAAGCGAAACTTCCAAACAAAAAGACACAAACAACGAACCGTGACATCAGCGGTGCTACATGCACTAACTCACAACAAGATCCCACAAAACAAAGTGGGGAAATGGATGCCTAAATATGATCCCCAATCAGAGACAATGATAAACAGCTGCCTCTTATTGGGAACCATACCAGGCCAACATAGAAAGAGAACAACCTAGATTACCCACCCTAGTCACACCCCGACCTAACCAACATAGAGAATGAAAGGCTCTCTATGGTCAAGGCATGACAAACGTTCTATTTTTAAATTCCTTTATAGGTGTCGGGGAGAGAGAAAAACAACAACATCAAAATAAATGCATTATAACCCATCTGTTTAGAAAATCAATCATGGCTCTCGGGTGGGCAATGTTTCAGCCTGGCTGATAAAGTGAACTAGCGCTGCTCTCTCAAGGAGAGATCTGGAAGGTATAATGACCCAGTGCTGCTCTCTCAGGAAGAGATCTGGCAGGTATAATGACCCAGTGCTGCTCTCTCAAGGAGAGATCTGGCAGGTATAATGACCCAGTGCTGCTCTCTCAGGAAGAGATCTGGCAGGTATAATGACCAAGTGCTGCTCTCTCAAGGAGAGATCTGGAAGGTATAATGACCCAGTGCTGCTCTCTCAAGGAGAGATCTGGCAGGTATAATGACCCAGTGCTGCTCTCTCAAGGAGAGATCTGGAAGGTATAATGACCCAGTGCTGCTCTCTCAAGGAGAGATCTGGCAGGTATAATGACCCAGTGCTGCTCTCTCAGGGAGAGTTGTGGCAGGTATAATGACCCAGTGCTGCTCTCTCAGGAAGAGATCTGGCAGGTATAATGACCCAGTGCTGCTCTCTCAGGAAGAGATCTGGCAGGTATAATGACCAAGTGCTGCTCTCTCAGGAAGAGATCTGGCAGGTATAATGACCAAGTGCTGCTCTCCCAGGAAGAGATCTGGCAGGTATAATGACCAAGTGCTGCTCTCTCAGGAAGAGATCTGGCAGGTATAATGACCAAGTGCTGCTCTCTCAAGGAGAGATCTGGCAGGTATAATGACCCAGTGCTGCTCTCTCAAGGAGAGATCTGGCAGGTATAATGTCCCAGTGCTGCTCTCTCAGGAAGAGATCTGGCAGGTATAATGACCCAGTGCTGCTCTCCCAGGAAGAGATCTGGCAGCCTGTTTTTATGACGGGGGGGGGGGGGGGGGGTGGACATGCTCAACTAAATCTTGTGGATGTGAATTTACATTTTAAATGCATGTCTCCATCGATTTGAGACGCCGGTTCTGGTCATAATTGTTTGTTTGTACTCTTCCGAGATCAAAACATCTCTGAATTAATGTGACATTTGCAAATGTAATTCAAACAAAACTCTGCTTACTGAACAGTAATTTAGTCAAGGGTTGCATCAATAGTAGTGCACTATGTAGGGAATAGGGTGCCATTTGGGATGCACCCTAGATGTTTTTGTCATCATGACCAGTCCTCTTTGCGGTCAAGCAAACAAGGCAAGGGCAAGGGAAATCCAGCCAGGCAGAAAAGTAACCCCTCCCTCAATCCCCCTCTCTCCCATCCTCCCTCCCTCCCATCCTCCATAGCCTTGACCTCTAAACTGTTAAATGCCCCATCAAGCTTTATTTCTCAGGTCTGCAGGTTACACAGTATCCACTCCCACTGGCTGTATAACGAATGGCCTGGACACCGTGGACAGTACAGGATACACAGTATCCACTCCCACTGGCTGCATAACGGATGGCCTGGACACCGTGGACGGTACAGGATACACAGTATCCACTCCCACTGGCTGTATAACGGATGGCCTGGACACCGTGGACGGTACAGGATACACAGTATCCACTCCCACTGGCTGCATAACGGATGGCCTGGACACCGTGGACGGTACAGGATACACAGTATCCACTCCCACTGGCTGTATAACGGATGGCCTGGACACCGTGGACGGTACAGGATACACAGTATCCACTCCCACTGGCTGCATAACGGATGGCCTGGACACCGTGGACGGTACAGGATACACAGTATCCACTCCCACTGGCTGTATAACGAATGGCCTGGACACCGTGGACGGTACAGGATACACAGTATCCACTCCCTCTGGCTGCATAACGGATGGCCTGGACACCGTGGACGGTACAGGATACACAGTATCCACTCCCAATGGCTGCATAACGGATGGCCTGGACACCGTGGACGGTACAGGATACACAGTATCCACTCCCACTGGCTGCATAACGGATGGCCTGGACACCGTGGACGGTACAGGATACACAGTATCCACTCCCACTGGCTGTATAACGGATGGCCTGGACACCGTGGACTGTACAGGATACACAGTATCCACTCCCACTGGCTGTATAACGGATGGCCTGGACACCGTGGATGGTACAGGATACACAGTATCCACTCCCACTGGCTGTATAACGGATGGCCTGGACACCGTAGACGGTGAAGGATACACAGTATCCACTCCCACTGGCTGTATAACGGATGGCCTGGACACCGTGGACGGTACAGGATACACAGTATCCACTCCCACTGGCTGTATAACGGATGGCCTGGACACCGTGGACGGTACAGGATACACAGTATCCACTCCCACTGGCTGCATAACGGATGGCCTGGACACCGTGGACTGTACAGGATACACAGTATCCACTCCCACTGGCTGCATAACGGATGGCCTGGACACCGTGGACGGTACAGGATTCACAGTATCCACTCCCACTGGCTGCATAACGGATGGCCTGGACACCGTGGACGGTACAGGATTCACAGTATCCACTCCCACTGGCTGCATAACGGATGGCCTGGACACCGTGGACGGTACAGGATTCACAGTATCCACTCCCACTGGCTGCATAACGGATGGCCTGGACACCGTGGACGGTACAGGATACACAGTATCCACTCCCACTGGCTGCATAACGGATGGCCTGGTCACCGTGGACGGTACAGGATACACAGTATCCACTCCCACTGGCTGCATAACGGATGGCCTGGACACCGTGGACGGTACAGGATACACAGTATCCACTCCCACTGGCTGCATAACGGATTGCCTGGACACCGTGGACGGTACAGGATACACAGGATCCACTCCCACTGGCTGCATAACGGATGGCCTGGACACCGTGGACGGTACAGGATACACAGTATCCACTCCCACTGGCTGCATAACGGATGGCCTGGACACCGTGGACGGTACAGGATACACAGTATCCACTCCCACTGGCTGTATAACGGATGGCCTGGACACCGTGGACTGTACAGGATACACAGTATCCACTCCCGCTGGCTGTATAACGGATGGCCTGGACACCGTGGACGGTACAGGATTCACAGTATCCACTCCCGCTGGCTGTATAACGGATGGCCTGGACACCGTGGACGGTACAGGATACACAGTATCCACTCCCACTGGCTGCATAACGGATGGCCTGGACACCGTGGACGGTACAGGATACACAGTATCCACTCCCACTGGCTGCATAACGGATGGCCTGGACACCGTGGACGGTACAGGATACACAGTATCCACTCCCACTGGCTGCATAACGGATGGCCTGGACACCCTGGGCGGTACAGGATACACAGTATCCACTCCCACTGGCTGCATAACGGATGGCCTGGACACCGTGGACGGTACAGGATACACAGTATCCACTCCCACTGGCTGCATAACGGATTGCCTGGACACCGTGGACGGTACAGGATACACAGTATCCACTCTCACTGGCTGCATAACGGATGGCCTGGACAGCGTGGACGGTACAGGATACACAGTATCCACTCCCACTGGCTGCATAACGGATGGCCTGGACACCGTGGACGGTACAGGATTCACAGTATCCACTCCCACTGGCTGCATAACGGATGGCCTGGACACCGTGGACGTTACAGGATTCACAGTATCCACTCCCACTGGCTGTATAACGGATGGCCTGGACACCGTGGACGGTACAGGATTCACAGTATCCACTCCCACTGGCTGCATAACGGATGGCCTGGACACCGTGGACGGTACAGGATACACAGTATCCACTCCCACTGGCTGCATAACGGATGGCCTGGACACCCTGGACGGTACAGGATTCACAGTATCCACTCCCACTGGCTGTATAACGAATGGCCTGGACACCGTGGACGGTACAGGATACACAGTATCCACTCCCACTGGCTGCATAACGGATGGCCTGGACACCGTGGACGGTACAGGATACACAGTATCCACTCCCACTGGCTGTATAACGAATGGCCTGGACACCGTGGACGGTACAGGATACACAGTATCCACTCCCACTGGCTGCATAACGGATGGCCTGGACACCGTGGACGGTACAGGATACACAGTATCCACTCCCACTGGCTGCATAACGGATGGCCTGGACACCGTGGACGGTACAGGATACACAGTATCCACTCCCACTGGCTGCATAACGGATGGCCTGGACACCGTGGACGGTACAGGACACACAGTATCCACTCCCACTGGCTGTATAACAGATGGCCTGGACACCGTGGACTGTCCTTGATACACAGTATCCACTCCCACTGGCTGTATAACGGATGGCCTGGACACCGTGGACGGTACAGGATACACAGTATCCACTCCCACTGGCTGTATAACCGATGGCCTGGACACCGTGGACGGTACAGGATACACAGTATCCACTCCCACTGGCTGTATAACGGATGGCCTGGACACCGTGGACGGTACAGGATACACAGTATCCACTCCCACTGGCTGCATAACGGATGGCCTGGACACCGTGGACGGTACAGGATACACAGTATCCACTCCCACTGGCTGTATAACGGATGGCCTGGACACCGTGGACGGTACAGGATTCACAGTATCCACTCCCACTGGCTGTATAACGGATGGCCTGGACACCGTGGACGGTACAGGATACACAGTATCCACTCCCGCTGGCTGTATAACGGATGGCCTGGACACCGTGGACGGTACAGGATACACAGTATCCACTCCCGCTGGCTGCATAACGGATGGCCTGGACACCGTGGACGGTACAGGATTCACAGTATCCACTCCCACTGGCTGCGTAACGGATGGCCTGGACACCGTGGACGGTACAGGATTCACAGTATCCACTCCCACTGGCTGCGTAACGGATGGCCTGGACACCGTGGACGGTACAGGATACACAGTATCCACTCCCACTGGCTGCGTAACGGATGGCCTGGACACCGTGGACGGTACAGGATACACAGTATCCACTCCCACTGGCTGCGTAACGGATGGCCTGGACACCGTGGACGGTACAGGATTCACAGTATCCACTCCCACTGGCTGCATAACGGATGGCCTGGACACCGTGGACGGTACAGGATACACAGTATCCACTCCCACTGGCTGTATAACGGATGGCCTGGACACCGTGGACGGTACAGGATACACAGTATCCACTCTCAATGGCTGCATAACGGATGGCCTGGACACCGTGGACGGTACAGGATACACAGTATCCACTCCCACTGGCTGCATAACGGATGGCCTGGACACCGTGGACGGTACAGGATACACAGTATCCACTCCCACTGGCTGCATAACGGATGGCCTGGACACCGTGGACGGTACAGGATACACAGTATCCACTCCCACTGGCTGCATAACGGATGGCCTGGACACCGTGGACGGTACAGGATACACAGTATCCACTCCCACTGTCTGCATAACGGATGGCCTTGGACACCGTGGACGGTACAGGATACACAGTATCCACTCCCACTGGCTGTATAACGGATGGCCTGGACACCGTGGACGGTACAGGATACACAGTATCCACTCCCACTCGCTGCATAACGGATGGCCTGGACACCGTTGACGGTACAGGATACACAGTATCCACTCCCACTGGCTGCATAACGGATGGCCTGGACACCGTGGACGGTACAGGATACACAGTATCCACTCCCACTGGCTGTATAACGAATGGCCTGGACACCGTGGACTGTACAGGATACACAGTATCCACTCCCACTGGCTGCATAACGGATGGCCTGGACACCGTGGACGGTACAGGATACACAGTATCCACTCCCACTGGCTGTATAACGGATGGCCTGGACACCGTGGATGGTAAACAGATTATTTATGCCAACGCCAATCAGCCAACAGCACTGGGGCTAGTGGGAAGGGAAATTACCCAGACAGGCTGTACCTCTGACCCTCCTCCCAACTGGCTATTTTTGGATGACCCACTTTGCTAATGCTATACTAAAAAAAGCAGAATGTTAAATCTGGAACAAACTATTCATCAGTCCATTAAGTGACAAATTAAAGAGCTATTTATTCGAGGAGTGGATATTTTTCATCAAGAGTTGCCGGGAGGAAGGTGTGTGTGTACACGTGAACGTGGATGTCTGTTCTTGAGTTCATGCAGGGGTGTGTGTGCGTGTGTGTGTGTGTGTGTGTGTGTGTGTGTGCGTGTGTGCGTGTGTGCGTGCGTGCGTGTGTGCGTGCGTGGGGGGATTGGTGTGTGGGGGGGTTTGTGTGTGTGTGTGTGTTATACATCTGACAAGGCATTGACACATACTGTAAGGATTTCCCCCCCCCCATGTATTTCTCCTCACACAGTGATAGCATGTTGGTTTTCAAAATGACAATAATATATTCATGTATTCTGAAAGCTCTGGGAGGGCTGAACAAATGCCTGCCAACTAGGTTTTATCAAAGAGGAAAAAAGCCTGGATTCTGACATTGACACACACACGTATATAAACACACACACACATATATAAAAACACACACTATTGATCAAGAAACTGGAGCATTTACCACTTTCATCTCCCTTGTGTACTCTACCTGGAGAAGACTGCAGGCAAAATATGTCTGCCGGCCACAGCCTTCTCCATGTGTTGATATTTAGTCAGGGAGGAAGGGAACTTGACTAGAACTTTACAGACTAGTCTGAGGAGAGTTGTCTTTTATTAAAGGAAAACTTCACCCAAAACTATATTTTAGTTTTAGCAAAATGCATTCTACGGGTTTGATTTCTGTATTTTGAAAGTTACATATCTTGAAAACTTGAGTGCTGACAAGCAAAACATTTGGGACTATGTCAACAATGGACTAATGAAACAAATACCAAAATATTGTTTTTGGGGTGGAGTTGTCCTTTATGTATTTCCTTGTTTTATGACAAGGCTGTTGGTAGGAGAGCATTCAAGTAGCTACAAGCAATTGGACTGGACTCTCCCGGCCAAATTGACCAAATGGCTACTCGAATAGAATAGGTATACTTTTTGCATTTACATTTTAGTCAGTTAGCAGATGCTCTTATCCAGAGCAACTAGGGTTAAGTGCCTTGCTCAAGGTCACATTGACAGAGTTTTCACCTAGTGAGCTCGTGGATTCGGTCCAGCAACCTTTCGGTTACTGACCCAACACTCTTAACTGCTAGGCTACCTGCTCATGAGTAGGAACTGTGTGTTTTTGTCCAAATACTGGACAGTATTTCAGTATGGTCTCTGGGACAAGGATCTCCACCGAGCCCCTTAAAAATGTAAAGTAATGTAGTGCAGACAGGCAGACGGGTTTCATTACATCTCATATAGATAGTCCATCAATGCAATACATCACCATAACGCCGCCAAGCATCGGTCATATCTCTGTGATGCACTCTTCATGGGGTTTCCCCCCATCGGTGAACATCACCTGTGTCATGACGGATATTTATGCATCCTCTACATGTGTTCTCATAAACACAAGCTCTGGCGAGTCAATAGCATGTCTGTCGATAGAAGCTCGTCTTGAAATATTGACGGCCAGATGAGTGAATGAAGACCAGTACGGCGTATAGAGTATGTTGTGTGTGATGTTGGCATGACAACACATGGATGCTCTATGTGGAGGGTATTTCAAGAAAGACCTTCACTGATGCCACAGACATACTCACGTGTTCAGAATGCCCATTCCTCAGTCTCTGTAACGTGTCAAACTGCACATTGGTACTTGTTAAGGTGTTTGAACCACTCCTTTCCTATATACACCATTCCTGTGAATGACAACCAAATAGTTTCCCCATTGGGCAGGCCACGAACTATGTCTATTTTTACCTGCTGTTGTCGTGTTTGTCTCCACTATTGATGTCATTGCCCCAGCATCAGGATGACCTGGGTCTTGTAGTTGTGTAATCCCTGACCTCTGGCCTCTAATGGGCCAGTGTTTCTTCTCCGACTAATTTCCTACACATGGTAGGGCACACGTGTAGGCCTGCAGTTTACAATTCGTCTCTATTGGACAGCTGCTTTGAGTATTATTATTGCGGGGCCCTGCGAAGCTCTATGGACAGACAGTATTATGCCTGGCAAGGATCCAAATGTCAGTTTCTCATTCCCCCCATGTCGACTTTATGAGAGAAAGTAATAATGAATTATTCAAATTAGACCGTCTGGAAATGTTTGATAGGCTATTTTTAGACCCGGTATCTGGCTGGTTGCCAAAAGCTATGGGGTTTTAGATGGGTTCCCCGAGCGCATCTGCTGTCATGTCACAGCGAGATGCATAAAGAGAACGGAAGCCAGGGTAAGTGTGAGAGGGAGACAGTGACGTAGAGTGGGAGAGAAAAAGAGCGAGGGAGAGAATAGCAAATGTCTCTCATAGAGGAAAGGTTTTCTCTACCTCTAACCATCTTCAGTTGAGGTTGATTCCGTATTTTCTATTTTTACCCCAATGGATACTGTCTCTTAGTCTGTCAGCACAGAAATCTCTTCTCCGCTGCGTTTGTGTTTGGGGAAAAGAGGGGGAAACCCTTTTCCTTTCTCTGCCATGAACACATCCATTCACCCCCCCTGTCTCTCTCTTTCTCTCTCAACAACATGACTTTACCATGCCAAGTTGTCAGAAAAAGTTGCTGTTACCATGGCGCCATGCACTTGATCAAGAGAGAAGAGCAGGCAGGGTGTGTGACAATGGCTTTGTGTGGGACTTCATTGTTACATGGGGACAATTCACTCCTGTTTCCTCCCGAGGATATTCCCTGGGAATACTGTTTCATTAGCTTCACCTTATTATGAACCCCAGACTCTTCAAGGTCTCTGAAGAATTCAGCTGAGATGAAAATCTATTATTTGGCAGGTTAATTACATATGTGTTATGTCGTTTGTAAATTAACAGATCCGGAAACTGCGGTACATGATGTAGGTTTAAACTACTGTTTATTTCTGGAACAAGCACAGGAAACTTGAGCCGACAAGACGAGCGAATATGGTTGACATTATTAATTTATCTTATTCAGTATTAGTATGTATGGTGGTGCACTAGTGCTACCAATCATCCCTCTTTTATTCAGTATTAGTATGTATGGTGGTGCACTAGTGCTACCAATCATCCCTCTCTTATTCAGTATTAGTATGTATGGTGGTGCACTAGTGCTACCAATCATCCCTCTCTTATTCAGTATTAGTATGTATGGTGGTGCACTAGTGCTACCAATCATCCCTCTCTTATTCAGTATTAGTATGTATGGTGGTGCACTAGTGCTACCAATCATCTCTCTCTTATTCAGTATTAGTATGTATGGTGGTGCACTAGTGCTACCAATCATCCCTCTCTTATTCAGTATTAGTATGTATGGTGGTGCACTAGTGCTACCAATCATCCCTCTTTTATTCAGTATTAGTATGTATGGTGGTGCACTAGTGCTACCAATCATCCCTCTTTTATTCAGTATTAGTATGTATGGTGGTGCACTAGTGCTACCAATCATCCCTCTTTTATTCAGTATTAGTATGTATGGTGGTGCACTAGTGCTACCAATCATCCCTCTTTTATTCAGTATTAGTATGTATGGTGGTGCACTAGTGCTACCAATCATCCCTCTTTTATTCAGTATTAGTATGTATGGTGGTGCACTAGTGCTACCAATCATCCCTCTTTTATTCAGTATTAGTATGTATGGTGGTGCACTAGTGCTACCAATCATCCCTCTTTTATTCAGTATTAGTATGTATGGTGGTGCACTAGTGCTACCAATCATCCCTCTCTTGACTTGTTATCCTCTGTCTTAACACATTCAGCTGAAACCATACAGTCTACATGACACCACCAGCATACTCCATGTTCCATATGGCATGTTTGATGAGGGGGTCTGTGTGCGACAGTAATCATTTTAGGAGATGCACAGTGCCCCCTGGGTTGGAAAGCAGGAGATAAACAGTGCCCACTGGGTTGGAAAGCAGGAGATAAACAGTGCCCCCCTGGGTTGGAAAGCAGGAGATAAACAGTGCCCACTGGGTTGGAAAGCAGGAGATAAACAGTGCCCCCCTGGGTTGGAAAGCAGGAGATAAACAGTGCCCACTGGGTTGGAAAGCAGGAGATAAACAGTGCCCCCTGGGTTGGAAAGCAGGAGATAAACAGTGCCCCCCTGGGTTGGAAAGCAGGAGATAAACAGTGCCCCCCTGGGTTGGAAAGCAGGAGATAAACAGTGCCCCCTGGGTTGGAAAGCAGGAGATAAACAGTGCCCCCCTGGGTTGGAAAGCAGGAGATAAACAGTGCCCCCCTGGGTTGGAAAGCAGGAGATAAACAGTGCCCCCTGGGTTGGAAAGCAGGAGATAAACAGTGCCCGCCTGGGTTGGAAAGCAGGAGATAAACAGTGCCCCCTGGGTTGGAAAGCAGGAGATGCACAGTGCCCCCCTGGGTTGGAAAGCAGGAGATAAACAGTGCCCCCCTGGGTTGGAAAGCAGGAGATAAACAGTGCCCCCTGGGTTGGAAAGCAGGAGATGCACAGTGCCCCCCTGGGTTGGAAAGCAGGAGATAAACAGTGCCCCCCTGGGTTGGAAAGCAGGAGATAAACAGTGCCCCCCTGGGTTGGAAAGCAGGAGATAAACAGTGCCCCCTGGGTTGGAAAGCAGGAGATGCACAGTGCCCCCCTGGGTTGGAAAGCAGGAGATAAACAGTGCCCCCCTGGGTTGGAAAGCAGGAGATAAACAGTGCCCCCCTGGGTTGGAAAGCAGGAGATGCACAGTGCCCCCCTGGGTTGGAAAGCAGGAGATGCACAGTGCCCCCCTGGGTTGGAAAGCAGGAGATAAACAGTGCCCCCCTGGGTTGGAAAGCAGGGTTTTTGAAAATATTCCATGTTAATGTCGGAAACCACTGGGTTCCCCTTGGTGGGAGATGACATCACAAAGGCTCAGTGCTGGATGGGTCTTTTGGGCACTAGGCCAGGGCAGTATGGGGAGGCTCATAGGCAGGACTTGGACTCCCCATGGTTGGTAGAGCTACAGAGCTCTACGTCTGCATCCCAAGTGGCACCCTCACCCTATATAGTGCACTACTTTTGACTAGGGAATAGGATGCCATTTAAGATGCAACCTACATCTCCTACAGATGATGGGTGTCCAGAGGAGATAGGGCTAATGGGCCCTCTGATTGGTCGAATGTGTCGGGCTGTTGATGACACGGATAGCAGAGGAGTAGAAGCCTGATCAGGTTTTTCTTCTGATGGACTGACGCCAGGGTTTGCCCATCCACGTCTGTTGTTGTGCCAGCAGTCAAAGCAATGTGTGTGGAATTGGAGCCAAGATGGACATTCTGTTTCCAGGCTGAGATGGATCCGTCTGGTTTTTGCCCCCACTGGGATGACTGTGCTGTATAGTGCTTCATTGTAAGTGTAACAGAGGTTTGGTGAACCGCACATTTTATTTATTTTTTATTTTATTTCACCTTTATTTAACCAGGTAGGCAAGTTGAGAACAAGTTCTCATTTACAATTGCAACCTGGCCAAGATAAAGCAAAGCAGTTCGACAACATACAACAACACAGAGTTAGACATCGAGTAAAATAAACATACAGTCAATAATACAGTAGAAAAATAAGTCTATATACAATGTGAGCAAATGAGGTGAGATAAGGGAGGTAAAGGCAAAAAAGGCCATGGTGGCAAAGTAAATACAATATAGCAAGTATAACACTGGAATGGTACATTTGTAGTAGAAGAAAGTGCAAAGTAGAAATAGAAATAATGGGGTGCAAAGGAGCCAAATCAATAAATACAGTAGGGGAAGAGGTAGTTGTTTGGGCTAAATTATAGATGGGCTATGTACAGGTGCAGTGATCTGTGAGCTGCTCTGACAGCTAGTGCTTAAAGCTAGTGAGGGAGATAAGTGTTTCCAGTTTCAGAGATTTTTGTAGTTCGTTCCAGTCATTGGCAGCAGAGAATTGGAAGGAGAGACGGCCAAAGGACGAATTGGCTTTGGGGGTGACCAGAGAGATATACCTGCTGGAGCGCGTGCTACAGGTGGGTGCTGCTATGGTGACCAGTGAGCGGAGATAAGGGGGAACTTTACCTAGCAGGGTCTTGTAGATGACCTGGAGCCAGTGGGTTTGGCGATGATTATGAAGCGGGGGCCATCCAACGAGAGCGTACAAGTCGCAGTGGTGGGTAGTATATTTGGCTTTGGTGACAAAACGGATGGCACTGTGATAGACTGCATCCAGTTTGTTGAGTAGGGTATTGGGGGCTATTTTGTAAATGACATCGCCGAAGTCGAGGATCGGTAGGATGGTCAGTTTTACGAGGGTATATTTGGCAGCATGAGTGAAGGATGCTTTGTTGCGAAATAGGAAGCCAATTCGAGATTTAACTTTGGATGGGAGATGTTGGATGTCAGTCTGGAAGGAGGGTTTACAGTCTAACCAGACACCTAGGTATTTGTAGTTGTCCACATATTCTAAGTCAGAACCGTCCAGAGTAGTGATGCTGGACAGGTGGGCAGGTGCAGGCAGCGATCGGTTGAAGAGCATGCATTTAGTTTTACTTGTATTTAGGAGCAGTTGGAGGCCACGGAAGGAGTTGTATGGCATTGAAGCTCGTCTGGAGGGTTGTTAACACAGTGTCCAAAGAAGGGCCAGAAGTATACAGAATGGTGTCGTCTGCATAGAGGTGGATCAGAGACTTACCAGCAGCAAGAGCGACATCATTGATGTATACAGAGAAGAGAGTTGGCCCAAGAATAAAACCCTGTGGCACCCCCATAGAGACTGCCAAAGGTCCGGACAACAGGCCCTCCGATTTGACACACTGAACTCTATCAGAGAAGTAGTTGGTGAACCAGGCAAGGCAATCATTTGAGAAACCAAGGCTATTGAGTCTGCCGATGATGATGTGGTGATTGACAGAGTCGAAAGCTTTGGCCAGGTCAATGAATACGGCAGCACAGTATTGTTTCTTATCGATGGCGGTTACGACATCGTTTAGGACCTTGAGCGTGGCTGAGGTGCACCCATGACCAGCTCTGAAACCAGATTGCATAGCGGAGAAGGTGCGGTGGGACTCGAAATGGTTGGTAATCTGTTTGTTGACTTGGCTTTCCAAGACCTTAGAAAGGCAGGGTAGGATAGATATAGGTCTGTAGCAGTTTGGGTCAAGAGTGTCCCCTCCTTTGAAGAGGGGGATGACAGCAGCTGCTTTCCAATCTTTGGGAATCTCAGACAACACGAAAGAGACGTTGAACAGGCTAGTAATAGGGGTTGCAACAATTTCGGCAGATAATTTTAGAAAGAAAGGGTCCAGATTGTCTAGCCCGGCTGATTGTAGAGGTCCAGATTTTGCAGCTCTTTCAGAACATCAGCTGAATGGATTTGGGAGAAGGAGAAATGAGGAAGGCTTGGGCGAGCAGCTGTGGGGGTGCAGTGGGGGTAGCCAGGTGGAAAGCATGGCCAGCCATAGAAAAATGCTTACTGAAATTCTCAATTATAGTGGGTTTATCGGTGGTGACAGAGTTTCCTATCCTCAGTGCAGTGGGCAGTTGGGAGGAGGTGTTCTTATTCTCCATGGACTTTACAGTGTCCCAGAACTTTTTTGAGTTTGTGTTGCAGGAAGCAAATTTCTGCTTGAAAAAGCTAGCCTTGGCTTTTCTAACTGCCTGTGTACATTGGTTTCTAACTTCCCTGAAAAGTTGCATATCACGGGGGCTGTTCAATGCTAATGCAGAATGCCACAGGATGTTTTTGTGCTGTTTAAGGGCAGTCAGGTCTGGAGAGAACCAAGGGCTATATCTGTTCCTGGTTCTAAATTTCTTGAATGGGGCATGCTTATTTGACGAATGACCTTGCCGGATACCTGAAGACTCGTATAAGCTCCCCAAGCCTATGGCATTAGCTCAGAGGGTTAGCAAGCTTGTGGCTCACAGACCAGGGTTTGAATGCATTTGTTCTCACAAACTCCCTATGGTAAAGTTATAGCTCAATTGTAAGTATGTTGTTGTGTCCAGTAGAAATTGCATCCAGGATGTCTATACAGTACCAACAACATGTCTTACTCCTCGCTAGAGCTCTCATGGTATCCGTTACAGCTGCAGCTCAGTAGTATAACTATAGCGTCTGTTAGCTGGACTGGGAGTGTGTTCCAAATGGAACCCTGTTCACTATCCCTCCGCAAGGCAATCAAACAAGATAAGCGTCAGTATAGAGTCAAAGTAGAGTCGCAATTCAACGGCTCAGACACGAGAGGTATGTGGCAGGGTCTACAGTCACTTGACTACAAAAGAAAAACCAGCCCCATTGCGGACCATGATGTCTTGCTCCCATACAAACTAAAACACTTCTTTGCTCGCTTTGAGGACAATACAGTGCCACTGACAAAACCTGCGGGCTCTCCTTCACTGCAGCCAACGTGAGCAAAACATTTAAACGTGTTAACCCTCGCAAGGCTGCAGGCCCAGACGGCATCCCCAGCCGCGTCCTCAAAGCATGTGCAGACCAGCTGGCTGGTGTGTTTACGGACATATTCAATCTTATCCCAGTCTGCTGTTCCCACATGCTTCAAGAGGGCCACCATTGTTCCTGTTCCCAAGAAAGCTAAGTTAACTGAGCTAAATGACTACCGCCCCGTAGCACTCACTTCCGTCATCATGAAGTGCTTTGAGAGACTAGTCAAGGACCATATCACCTCCACCCTACCGGACACCCTAGACCTACTCCAATTTGCTTACCGCCCCAATAGGTCCACAGATGACGCAATCGCAATCACACTGCACACTGCCCTAACCCATCTGGACAAGAGGAATACCTATGTAAGAATGCTGTTTATCGATCACAGCTCAGCATTTAACACCATAGTACCCTCCAAACTCGTCATTAAGCTTGAGACCCTGGGTCTCGACCCCTCCCTGTGCAACTGGTTCCTGGACTTCCTGACGGGCCGCCTCCCTGTGCAACTGGTTCCTGGACTTCCTGACGGGCCGCCCCCAACATTTTACATTTTACATTTTAATCATTTAGCAGACGCTCTTATCCAGAGCGACTTACAGTAGAGTGCATACATTGTATTACATCTCTACCCCGCTGATCCTCAACACTGGGGCCCCATAAGGGTGCGTTCTTAGCCCTCTCCTGTACTCCCTGTTCACCCATGACTGCGTGGCCATGCACGCCTCCAACTCAGTCATCAAGTTTGCAGACGACACTACAGTGGTAGGCTTGATTACCAACAACGACGACGCGACCTACAGGGAGGAGATGAGGGCCCTCGGAGGGTGGTGTCAGGAAAATAACCTCACACTCAATGTCAACAAAACAAAGGAGATGATCGTGGACTTCAGGAAACAGCAGAGGGAGCAGCCCCCTATCCACATCGACGGGACAGTAGTGGAGAAGGTGGGAAGTTTTAAGTTCCTCGGCGTACACATCACGGACAAACTGAAATGGTCCACCCACACAGACAGCGTGGCTGAAGAAATTTGGCTTGTCACCAAAAACACTCACAAACTTTTACAGATGCACAATCGAGAGCATCCTGTCGGGCTGTATCACCGCCTGGTACGGCAACTGCTCCGCCCACAACCGCAAGGCTCTCCAGAGGGTAGTGAGGTCTGCACAATGCATCACCGGGGGAAAACTACCTGCCCTCCAGGACACCTACACCACCCGATGTCACAGGAAGGCCAAAAAGATCATCAAGGACAACAACCACCCGAGCCACTGCCTGTTCACCCCGCTATCATCCAGAAGGCGAGGTCAGTACAGGTGCATCAAAGTGGGGACCAAGAGACTGAAAAACAGCTTCTATCTCAAGGCCATCAGACTGTTAAACAGCCATCATTAACATTGAGTGGCTGCTGCCAACATACTGACTCAACTCTAGCCACTTTAATAATGGAAAAATGTATGTAATAAATCTATCACTAGCCACTTTAAACAATGCCACTTAATATAATGTTTACATCCCTACATTACACATCTCATATGTATATACAGTACTCTATACCATCTACTGCATCTTGCCTATGCCGTTCGGCCATCCCTCATCCATATATTTATATGTACATATTCTTATTCATTCCTTTACACTGTGTGTATAAGGTAGTTGTTGTGAAATTGTTAGGTTAGATTACTTGTTAGATATTACTGCATGGTCGGAACTAGAAGCACAAGCATTTTGCTACACTCGCATTAACATCTGCTAACCATGTGTATGTGACAAATAAAATAACATTTGATTTGATTTGATTTGACTATGTAGTGCACTAGTTTTAACCAGGATCCATAGGGCAGGTAGGGGCTCCCATAGGGCTCTGGTCCAAAGGAGTGCACTATGTATGGAATAGGGTGCTATTTGGGATGCAGCTTGGCTCTCGTCTCAGCTCTCTAGTCAAAGGGGTTAACCTAATCTGTGGGGCATTGGTCTGATGGAACTGTGTTGTATGGCCCCTTTCCTCAAGTCTCTGCTGTGATCTGAGAACATGCGTAGGTCCAAGAGGCGGCTGACGTGTCAGATCCACACAGGCAAAGTGCAGTGATTAATCTTATCAAGAGGGCCCGTCTTGCCCCGTCTTCTCTGCCAGGGCATGTGATTGCTTCCCGTCAAATGTTTGGGTTGGCTGATGGAGCCCTCTGATTGGATCAGGCCACTACGGAGGCCTTAAGAGGGATGGAACTTGTTTCAGTGCGGGGAGCTTTGGGCCAAACACTCAGCCAGGAGGGACGGTGTCAAACCTCCACGCAACACAAAGTAGGATTTATATGGTGGTGTGCTTTCCACATGCTAATGCTCCCTAAACTCATTAGGCATACCAACTGTGTTTAGAGTGTTTCAATCAGATGGAATGGAAGCAGCGTCTCTGTTTTTGCATTTTGATGTGTGTGTGTGTGTGTATGTGAGAGAGGATGGGTGTATGCGTGCGTGTGTCCCTGTGTGTGTGTGAGAGAGAGAGGATGTGTGTATGCGTGCGTGTGTGTCTGTGTGTGTGTGTGAGAGAGAGGATGTGTGTGTGTGCGTGCCTGTGTCCCTGTGTGTGTGTGTGAGAGAGAGAATGTGTGTATGCGTGCGTGTGTTTCTGTGTATGCAAGAGAGTGTATGTGTGCATTTTGTCTGCCTTCCCATGTGTGTATTCTGTGTGTCTACGGCAGCCCCTCTGTTATGACATGATTCAGTTGTTATATGACATGATTCAGTTGTCATCTGACATGATTCAGTTGTTATATGACATGATTCAGTTGATATATGACATGATTCAGTTGTTATATGACATGATTCAGTTGATATATGACATGATTCAGTTGATATATGACATGATTCAGTTGATATGAAACTGGAAACACTTATCTCCCTCACTAGCTTTAAGCACCAGCTGTCAGAGCAGCTCCCAGATCACTGCACCTGTACATAGCCCATCTATAATTTAGCCCAAACTACTACCTCTTCCCCTACTGTATTTATTTATTTTATTTATTTTGCTCCTTTGCACCATATTATTTATATTTTAACTTTGAACTTTCTTCAAATAACAAATCTACCATTCCAGTGTTTTACTTGCTATACTTTATTTACTCTGCCACCATGGCCTTTTTGCCTTTACCTCCCTTATCTCACATTATTTGCTCACATTGTATATAGTCTTATTTTTTCTACTGTATCATTGATTGTATGTTGTTTTACTCCATGTGTAACTCTGTGTTTTTGTATGTTGTCGAACTGCTTTGCTTTATCTTGGCTAGGTCACAATTGTAAATGAGAACTTGTTCTCAACTTGCCTACCTGGTTAAATAAAGGTGAAATAAATAAAATAAAAATAAAAATCAGGGGGCAGACAGGTATGTATTAATCAACAGAAGCTGGGGAGACTATATAATATACCTCATCTCTGGGAATGATGTGTGTGTGTGTGCGTATTCGAGACAATTACATCACAGCGTGATATGACAGTTGCCATTATTCTTCACAGCATCATGGGAAGGAAGGAAGCATCATGGGAAGGAAGGAAAGAAGAATCATGGGAAGGAAGGAAATAAGCATCATGGGAAGGAAGGAAGCATCATGGGAAGGAAGGAAAGAAGCATCATGGGAAGGAAGGAAAGAAGCATCATGGGAAGGAAGGAAAGAAGCATCATGGGAAGGAAGGAAAGAAGCATCATGGGAAGGAAGGAAAGAAGCATCATGGGAAGGAAGGAAAGAAGCATCATGGGAAGGAAGGAAGCATCATGGGAAGGAAGGAAAGAAGCATCATGGGAAGGAAGGAAAGAAGCATCATGGGAAGGAAGGAAAGAAGCATCATGGGAAGGAAGGAAAGAAGCATCATGGGAAGGAAGGAAAGAAGTATCATGGGAAGGAAGGAAAGAAGCATCATGGGAAGGAAGCATCATGGGAAGGTGGGAAAGAAGCATCATGGGAAGGAAGGAAAGAAGTATCATGGGAAGGAAGGAAAGAAGCATCATGGGAAGGAAGCATCATGGGAAGGAAGGAAAGAAGCATCATGGGAAGGAAGGAAAGAAGCATCATGGGAAGGAAGGAAAGAAGCATCATGGGAAGGAAGGAAAGAAGTATCATGGGAATGAAGCATCATGGGAAGGAAGGAAGCATCATGGGAAGGAAGGAATGAAGCATCACGGGTAGGAAGGAATGAAGCATCATGGGTAGGAAGGAATGAAGCATCATGGGTAGGAAGGAAGGGAGCCTCATGGGTAGGAAGGAAGGAAGCATCATGGCCGCAGTCTTCTTGTTTTGTGTTCATGAGAATGGCAGGAGAAAGAGAAATAGTGTGAGTTATAAAGACAAGATACATTAGATATTTATTAGTAAGGTTGTTACTTTAAAAGGAAGA
This sequence comes from Salmo trutta, assembly GCF_901001165.1. NCBI lineage: Eukaryota > Metazoa > Chordata > Actinopteri > Salmoniformes > Salmonidae > Salmo > Salmo trutta. The sequence goes on from NC_042996.1 coordinate 2,381,482, forward strand.
CATTCCCCATTTTGAGGACCAGTTTACACACTTAACCCAGCTGTAGTTGATACCGCCACACAGTTTTTCTGGTCAAAGTGGTGTTTTTGTTCCTAAGTTGCACAAGATTGTGGTTAGTGGGAAGTGCGTTATGAATCTGTCTTCAGTGCTCAATATTATGTTGAAGTAGATGCAGTAGAAAAAGGTGAAGGCTTTTGTGAAGCTCTGGAAAGTAAAGATGTTGTCTAGAACAGATGGCGTGGCGGCACATTGTAAATCACTAAACAACTGAGCTTCTGTCCATTGTATTGCTCCCGTGCCTGCCTCTTACTTCAAAATGGTAAATGTGCTTCACGATTTCATGTTCTGTTCTGTTGCGGCCTTGACTATTCACTTGGCTCGCTGTAGAGATCCATTATTAAATAGCTAGTACCTCGGTTCTGGAACAACGAATGCTTGTTAACTTTGCAAAGTAAATTCAGGGGTTTTCATTTATAGTTTCTCTCAGTTGCCTGATGTCTGCTGCCTTTTTAGAACTTGTCCTCCTGGTGACAAAAAAATACAGAAAGTTTATGAATAAAATAAAGTCACGTTCTGAAAAAGACATGCATAATACATGTGAAAGGCTGCATGCAACCAGTGACTGCAAGGATGAATGCACAGATAGACTTCATGAGTGCAGAATGACGTTCTGAGACTGCATGAGTCATAGGCTGCGTTCCAAATGGGACCCTATTCCCTAGATAGTGTTCTACCAGAAATGCATACAATTCAAAACAAGGGAGGGTGTGAAACCACTTCCTCTGAGCTCTAGGAGAGATGGAGGGAGAGCGATGGAGGGAGGAGAGGAGCAAATTGCACACCTCTCTGGACCCAGCTCCATTTGCACATACAAACACAAATGCATACGCCCGCGCACACAGTCTACACATCTGGGTCAAACAGACTGAATTTTGTCTGCCAAGGAAATCAGTTTCTGAGTACAACAGGTCTGGCTGTTTGGAGCTCAAGTCAAAACCACGTGATGCAGTGGACATTTTGAAGTAAATTGTTTTGTGTAGCGACCATGCTGTTGACATTCATACATATAGTGGCTACTTTTAAAGGGCAAAGTTGAAAGCCTTCCACTGAAGAATACACTAAATCATTGAATGTTTCACGGTAGTCATAAAAACATGGATAGGGATGCATGCAAACCAGAAAGGTCACAATCTCTGCCACTGAGGCTGTACAACATAGTCCCAATGAAATCAATCCCCCTGTCGTCTCCCACTTCCTCTGGCTTTGGTCAGTAAACTAGACCCAGGGTGTCACGTGTGCTCCCTCTCCAGCCTCTTGGTCACCAGGCTGCTCGTTACGGCGCACACCTGTCACCATCGTTACGCGCACCTGCGCGTCATCAGACTCACCTGAACTCCATCACTTCCCTGATGACCTTCCATATATATGTCACTCCCTTTGGTTCCTTCCCCAGGCGTTATTGTTTCTGTTTCCTGTCTGTGTTCTGTTCGTGTTTCTTGTTTTGTATTATGGTCTGTTTATGTCATTAAAACACTCACTCCCTGAACTTGCTTTCCAACTCTCAGCGCATATCGTTATACAGGGGTTAATGAATAGGACCAATGAGGGCTCTTTAGTCATCCTGTCTCGGCTTGATTTTGCCGTGGGGGCACTGTGCAGACCCTGAGATATGTTTTGTGAGTGACAGAGAGATTTCAGCTAGTGAAGACTGAAACAGAGGTTTAGGCAGTAGACAGAGAGACTGATTAAAGAACCTTCACTGTGTCTCACCAACAGCTGATGTTTAATTAAAAGGTGACTCATTCCTAGGAATATATATCCTTCTCTGTCTCTGTCACTGTCTCTCTCTCTCTCTGCATCGATATTTTGGTTAAAATCACACAATTGCTTTATTATTTAGGGGGGTTTCTGAACTAATATAAGGTTGACATTCACCACATGTAAAAAATCATGTTTTTTTGTTGTCTATTGTATTAGAAAATAATATACTTCAAGGATTTCCTCTTGTAATTATTGCCTTTAGCTACATTCAACTGAAATAGTTGTTATTGACTAACCTATAAACTGAATTTGTCATGATTTCCGCCGATGTCGGTTCCTCTCCTTGTTTGGGCGGCGCTCGGCGGTCGACGTCGTCGGTCTTCTAGCCATCGCTGATCCACTTTTCATTTTCCATTGGTTTTGTCTTTGTTTCCCACACACCTGGTTTTCATTTCCCAATTACTGGTCATGTATTTAACCCTCTGTTTCCCCCATGTCTTTGTGTGTGATTGTTTATTGTTCAGGTCGGTACGGTCCCGGTTTTTTCCGGGTGCTATTTTCACCCGTGTTTTGTGGCAACTGTTATTGTTTGCACATTGGTATGTTTACTTTGTGCTATTTTCTCTAGTAAAGTGCGTTGCTCACTCATCTCTGCTCTCCTGAGCCTGACTTTATGCACCAGCTACACCCACCGCTTGGCAGAATTCCCCTGTGCCACTCTGCTCATCTAAAGCAATGTGTACAGACTAGTTTTCGAGAGACAATCTGAACTGACCTGAAGAGGTAGTCTGAGTCCATTACACAGAGAATGCGGGCTTATGCTGTGTAGAACGACATTTCTATACTGCTTTCTACTCAGTCATTGGGGCTGGATTGTAAATCTGTAATGTGGAGGACAAGGCTGCATTTCCATACTAATTGGTGTCTTATGACCCAAAGATCTGATGTGATTGGTCAAAAGACCAAATAGTGGAGAGGAAAAAAATCTGAATTGTGCTGCCCGTTTAAACGCAGACAATGAGATCCATCAATCAAGTATTTGTTTTTGTATATGGCTTTTTAGAAATATATTTGTCACAATTTGTGACTCACTTGCTGAACAAAAACCCAGCCTGATCCTTTATCTGTTTGAGCTCTTACCTACTCCATACAGTCATGCAAACCAAACATGGCATGACAAGGTGGAAAGGAGTGGCATGATGGCAGAAACAGACTGGTACCCACTACCAGGCTACCAAATGGACTGGACAGATCTTTCCTGATCCACTCAAAAGGATGACACCTCATTCACTCAAACACACTTTATAACAGTGACTGAATGTTTTTTAAGACTTGAATACTGTAAGCCCTTCTGCATCAATGAACCTTCACCGATAGGTTTGAGGGAATGAGTGGGCCAGTCAGTGGGTTTAACTGCATTAAGACTGCCAGGCCACGTCCCAGTGAGCCACTGGCTGGGTTTATTGCTAGTACTAATAGATTGTTCTCTCTCTCTCTGGAGTATATTGTATTTGATGAAGGTGATGTTAATTAACGTTGCTATGGTCCTCCCTCCCTCCCTCACTCCCTCCCTTTCTATTTCTCTCTCTCTCATTCTTTCTCTCTTTCTCTCTTTCTTTCTCTCTCGCTCTCTGTCTCTCTCTTTCTCTGTGTGTGATGAGTGAATCAATGAATTAGTAAATAGAAGGTTATCCAGATTGTATGTATTGTGCTTTATGAGCTGCAATGACACAACAGAGTTTGACATTCAAAAGTCTCTCTAATTCCCTCTCTCTCTAATCTCCCTCCCCCCTCTCTCTCCTTATCTCATCTCCTCTTCTCCAGTTTGTGGCCTTTGCCTCCTTGTTCTTCATCCTGGTCTCGATCACCACCTTCTGCCTGGAGACCCATGAGGCATTCAACACCATCACCATCATCAACAAGTCTGAGGCGGTGCTCAACGGCAGCCTGCCGGACCTGGGTCCTGATTACATTATCGAGACGGACCCAGCACTCACCTATGTCGAGGGTGTCTGCGTTCTTTGGTTCACCCTGGAGTTCATGGTGCGTGTCATCTTCAGCCCAGACAAGCTGGAGTTTGTTAAGAGCCTGCTCAACATCATCGACTTTGTGGCTATCCTGCCTTTCTACCTGGAGGTAGGCTTGAGCGGGCTGTCGTCTAAAGCAGCTAAGGACGTCTTGGGCTTCCTCAGAGTGGTAAGGTTTGTCAGGATCCTGCGTATCTTCAAGCTGACGCGACACTTCGTGGGGCTGCGGGTGCTGGGTCACACCTTGAAGGCTAGCACCAACGAGTTCCTCCTCCTCATCATCTTCCTCGCCCTAGGTGTGCTTATCTTCGCCACCGCGATCTACTACGCCGAGCGCATCGGCGCCAACCCCAACGACCCCACGGCTGGCGAACACACCATGTTTAAGAACATCCCCATCGGCTTCTGGTGGGCCGTGGTCACCATGACCACGCTGGGTTACGGTGACATGTACCCGCAGACGTGGTCGGGCATGCTGGTGGGCGCGCTGTGCGCCCTGGCGGGCGTGCTGACGATAGCCATGCCTGTGCCCGTCATCGTCAATAACTTTGGAATGTACTACTCGCTGGCCATGGCCAAGCAGAAGCTTCCCAAGAAGAGGAAGAGGCACATCCCCCAGGTCGCACTGGGGGGATCCCCAACCTGCCTCAAAGTAGACCTCAACACCCCCTGCAACAGCCCCCAGGGGGACCTCTGCAACATGCAGGGGAGCAGGGTGCTGGAGCGCAACCAATCAGGTGAGACCGCCAGCACACCACCATTGTATCTTAAGGTGGAATTTGTCAGTGGGCTAGGGGTTATTCATGTATAGACAGAAGGGGAGGGCAAGGGGAGAATCTCGTTGCTTTTGGCAAGCGCTCTTGATGTGGGAGTTTGTTTGATGTGTCCTGATTCGATCCCTTGACCTGCCTTTTCTTGCCCCCTCTTCCGCCTTACCACCCTTAACCCCTCCTCCTCCCCCTCCTCCTCTCTCCCTGCGGTCACCAGTGCTGTCAGGGGACGGCAGTGGAGGCAGTGATCTCACCATGTCCCCCAGCACAGAGGAGAGGGTCCCCATGCGCAGGTCCAGCACCCCAGAGCAGGAGCGGAGGAGTGGGGGGACGTGCTTCCTGCTGGCTGCCAGTGACTACACCTGCCCTGCCGACGGTGGGGTCAGGAAGACAGGTACTGCACCACCCCTCTGGATCAGGATCTTTATGCATGTGCATCAGCACCCGTCATCATGGACGTGTCTATTTTCATGGCTTTTGTTTGGTTTTGAAAGGCATGGCAAATGTCAATGTCCATTATCCATTATTCATTGTTACATCATTATTGGGAATTCATAAATCATCATTCATTAATGGTGATTCATAACTAAATCATTTAGGCGTTTCCTTGCTCATTCAAGGCTGTGGGGCTTAATTTGTGGTATTGGTCACTAAAATACCACCACCAAACCTAATCCACTGGTCTAGCTTGTGTGATACGGGAGACCTACTGCTACATTCAGTTGACACTACTCACCCCTTGGGATATGGACAATGATCAGATGATCCACGAAAAGTCTCCTTCCTGCATCTGCCCACATGTTGAATTCGTCTCAGGAAAGGGGAGGAAGAAAGAGAGGCCTTCGTCTGCTAATGTAATCCAGCCTGAGGCTATAGGGGGATGTTGCAGTGGTGTAGCCTTTATTGTGTCTGTGGAAAGGTCATGTTGTGTGGCGACCCAGTCTTCCCACCACCGTGCCCTAAAGGTCGTCAGGAAGGTAGTATCCATCTACAGCACCAGACAGAGCAGACAAAGTGCGCGACAAGCCTTCTATCTTTGAAAGGCATGCTAAATGCCGTCACTGAAATGTAGGCTAAAGAACACAACACAGAACAATACTAAACACCAGACAAATAGAAACAATAGAAATAGAATCAAGGTTGTTTATGAGGTCATGACCTGCTGTTTGTACAGGTGATGCCTGTGTTGAGTTAGAATGACTTGCTGTTTGTACAGGTGATGCCTGTGTTGAGTTAGAATGACCTGCTGTTTGTACAGGTGCTGCCTGTGTTGAGTTAGAATGACTTGCTGTTTGTACAGGTGATGCCTGTGTTGAGTTAGAATGACCTGCTGTTTGTACAGGTGATGCCTGTGTTGAGTTAGAATGACCTGCTGTTTGTACAGGTGCCTGTGTTGAGATAGAATGACCTGCTGTTTGTACAGGTGATGTCTGTGTTGAGTTAGAATGACCTGCTGTTTGTACAGGTGATGCCCGTGTTGAGTTAGAATTACTTGCTGTTTGTACAGGTGATGCCTGTGTTGAGTTAGAATGACCTGCTGTTTGTACAGGTGCTGCCTGTGTTGAGTTAGAATGACCTGCTGTTTGTACATGTGATGCCCGTGTTGAGTTAGAATGACTTGCTGTTTGTACAGGTGATGCCTGTGTTGAGTTAGAATGACCTGCTGTTTGTACAGGTGCTGCCTGTGTTGAGTTAGAATGACCTGCTGTTTGTACAGGTGCTGCCTGTGTTGAGTTAGAATGACCTGCTGTTTGTACAGGTGCTGCCTGTGTTGAGTTAGAATGACCTGCTGTTTGTACAGGTGCTGCCTGTGTTGAGTTAGAATGACCTGCTGTTTGTACAGGTGATGCCTGTGTTGAGTCAATAAGATTTTTGCAACAGAAGCTTAACTTTCTGAACATTCGAGACGAGTAGTCCACTTGTCATTCCAATCTCCTTTACATTAGCGTAGCCTCTTCTGTAGCTTGTCAACTATGTGTCTGTCTATCCCTGTTCTCTCCCCTCTGCACAGGCCATACAAACGCTTCACACCGCGTGGCCGATGCCACTCTAACCTGGTGGTCCCAGCGCGCACGACCCACGTGGAGTTCCAGGTCTCCGGCAGCCTCTGGAACTGCTGGTCTGCGGCCAACAAGGCTGAGTTCATCTCAGCCTATGCTACCCTCCAGTCCCTAGACTTCCTGGCGCTGACGGAAACATGGATTACCACAGACAACACTGCTACTCCTACTGCTCTCTCCTCGTCTGCCCACGTGTTCTCGCATACCCCTAGAGCATCCAGCCAGCGGGGTGGTGGCACTGGAATCCTCATCTCTCCCAAGTGGACATTCTCTCTTTCTCCCCTGACCCATCTGTCTATCTCCTCATTTGAATTCCATGCTGTCACAGTTACCAGCCCTTTCAAGCTTAACATCCTTATCATTTATCACCCTCCAGGTTCCCTTGGAGAGTTCATCAATGAGCTTGACGCCTTGATAAGTTCCTTTCCTGAGGATGGCTCACCTCTCACAGTTCTGGGTGACTTTAACCTCCCCACGTCTACCTTTGACTCATTCCTCTCTGCCTCCTTCTTTCCACTCCTCTCCTCTTTTGACCTCACCCTCTCACCTTCCCCCCTACTAACAAGGCAGGCAATACGCTTGACCTCATCTTTACTAGATGCTGTTCTTCCACTAATCTCATTGCAACTCCCCTCCAAGTCTCCGACCACTACCTTGTATCCTTTTCCCTCTCGCTCTCATCCAACACTTCTCACCCTGCCCCTACTCGGATGGTATTGCGCCGTCCCAACCTTCGCTCTCTCTCTCCCGCTACTCTCTCCTCTTCCATCCTATCATCTCTTCCCTCTGCTCAAACCTTCTCCAACCTATCTCCTGATTCTGCCTCCTCAACCCTCCTCTCCTCCCTTTCTGCATCCTTTGATTTTCTCTGTCCCCTATCCTCCAGGCCGGCTCGGTCCTCTCCTCCTGCTCCGTGGCTCGACGACTCACTGCGAGCTCACAGAACAGGGCTCCGGGCAGCCGAGCGGAAATGGAGGAAAACTCGCCTCCCTGCGGACCTGGCATCCTTTCACTCCCTCCTCTCTACATTCTCCTCTTCTGTCTCTGCTGCTAAAGCCACTTTCTACCACTCTAAATTCCAAGCATCTGCCTCTAACCCTAGGAAGCTCTTTGCTACCTTCTCCTCCCTCCTGAATCCTCCTCCCCTCCCCCCCTCCTCCCTCTCTGCGGATGACTTCGTCAACCATTTTGAAAAGAAGGCTGGTGATATCCGATCCTCGTTTGCTAAGTCAAACGACACCGCTGGTCCTGCTCACACTGCCCTACCCTGTGCTTTGACCTCTTTCTCCCCTCTCTCTCCAGATGAAATCTCGCGTCTTGTGACGGCCGGCCGCCCAACAACCTGCCCACTTGACCCTATCCCCTCCTCTCTTCTCCAGACCATTTCCGGAGACCTTCTCCCCTACCTCACCTCGCTCATCAACTCATCCTTGACCGCTGGCTACGTCCCTTCCGTCTTCAAGAGAGCGAGAGTTGCACCCCTTCTGAAAAAACCTACACTCGATCCCTCCGATGTCAACAACTACAGACCAGTATCCCTTCTTTCTTTTCTCTCCAAAACTCTTGAACGTGCCGTCCTTGGCCAGCTCTCCTGCTATCTCTCTCAGAATGACCTTCTTGATCCTAATCAGTCAGGTTTCAAGACTGGGCATTCAACTGACTGCTCTTCTCTGTGTAACGGAGGCTCTCCGCACTGCTAAAGCTAACTCTCTCTCCTCTGCTCTCATCCTTCTAGACCTATCTGCTGCCTTTGATACTGTGAACCATCAGATCCTCCTCTCCACCCTCTCCGAGTTGGGCATCTCCGGCACGGCCCACGCTTGGATTGCGTCCTACCTGACAGGTCGCTCCTACCAGGTGGCGTGGCGAGAATCTGTCTCCACACCACGCGCTCTCACCACTGGTGTCCCCCAGGGCTCTGTTCTAGGCCCTCTCCTATTCTCGCTATACACCAAGTCACTTGGCTCTGTCATATCCTCACATGGTCTCTCCTATCATTGCTATGCAGACGACACACAATTAATCTTCTCCTTTCCCCCTTCTGATAACCAGGCGGCGAATCGCATCTCTGCATGTCTGGCAGACATATCAGTGTGGATGACGGATCACCACCTCAAGCTGAACCTCGGCAAGACGGAGCTGCTCTTCCTCCCGGGGAAGGACTGCCCGTTCCATGATCTCGCCATCACGGTTGACAGCTCCCTTGTGCCCTCCTCCAAGAGTGCTAAGAACCTTGGCGTGATCCTGGACAACACCCTGTCGTTCTCCACTAACATCAAGGCGGTGACCCGATCCTGTAGGTTCATGCACTACAACATTCGCAGAGGACGACCCTGCCTCACACAGGAAGCGGCGCAGGTCCTAATCCAGGCACTTGTCATCTCCCGTCTGGATTACTGCAACTCGCTGTTGGCTGGGCTCCCTGCCTGTGCCATTAAACCCCTACAACTCATCCAGAACGCCGCAGCCCGTCTGGTGTTCAACCTTCCCAAGTTCTCTCACGTCACCCCGCTCCTCCGCTCTCTCCACTGGCTTCCAGTTGAAGCTCGCATCCGCTACAAGACCATGGTGCTTGCCTACGGAGCTGTGAGGGGAACGGCACCTCCGTACCTTCAGGCTCTGATCAGGCCCTACACCCAAACAAGGGCACTGCGTTCATCCACCTCTGGCCTGCTCGCCTCCCTACCTCTGAGGAAGCACAGTTCCCGCTCAGCCCAGTCAAAACTGTTCGCTGCTCTGGCACCCCAATGGTGGAACAAGCTCCCTCACGACACCAGGACAGCGGAGTCAATCACCACCTTCCGGAGACACCTGAAACCCCACCTCTTTAAGGAATACCTGGGATAGGATAAAGTAATCCTTCTAACCCCCCCCCCCCTTAAAAGATTTAGATGCACTATTATAAAGTGGTTGTTCCACTGGATATCATAAGGTGAATGCACCAATTTGTAAGTCGCTCTGGATAAGAGCGTCTGCTAAATGACGTAAATGTAATGTAAATGTTGAGTTAGAATGACCTGCTGTTTGTACAGGTGCCTGTGTTGAGTTAGAATGACTTGCTGTTTGTACAGGTGATGCCCGTGTTGAGTTAGAATGACCTGCTGTTTGTACAGGTGCTGCCCGTGTTGAGTTAGAATGACCTGCTGTTTGTACAGGTGATGCCTGTGTTGAGTTAGAATGACCTGCTGTTTGTACAGGTGCTGCCTGTGTTGAGGTAGAATGACCTGCTGTTTGTACAGGTGATGCCTGTGTTGAGTTAGAATGACCTGCTGTTTGTACAGGTGATGCCTGTGTTGAGTTAGAATGACCTGCTGTTTGTACAGGTGCTGCCTGTGTTGAGTTAGACGTCACTACCATACTGTATAGTGTCTTCAAAAGAACCATTTTGTCTGAATGAGAAATTACATTTTGGGTCTAATGAACGTTTAGGACTAAATCGTACTTCACTATCTTAATTCCCAAGCTTTATCTCTGTCATGTTGAGCAGTTAATGCTGTGTTAATCTATTCTACACTGTAATATGGAACTCCGTTATGCTTTTGCTAATTGCCTCTTATCAGAAGTGAACTGCCTCTCCAGAAGGCAATCTAAATCTCATGCTTACACTGGGTCTGCTGTATGGCCTGGCAATCAACCCACTCCTCTGTGTGTAATTGTAGAAGGACATGGTTATAACTGCCATTTGGGGTTAATGTTAATTATAGCATTATTACTATAGGATACTTTTAACTGTTGCAGGAGTCTTTTCTTATTATGATTCATTCTATGGTTCAAATGGTTATGGTTGATTCATTGATTTGATATTGACTTAGAGCAGCTCTGATGTCTGCACAGTTAGTGCTCCTGTTTAACTCAACCATCCATTACATGGAGACACACACAAACCAGTCAGTAAATCTCTCTGGGGTACCAATGTGTTGACCGGGACAGTGCTGTGCCATGCTCAGCCCACCGGGGTCTTGAGGCAATCTGCCAGGCATGAGACAACCCTGGGCCTCCCACCACCTGGACCCATGCCCACCACAGGGCGACTCTGCATCATCATGGCCCACGGGACAGTTAGGTGCACGAGGCGAGCGTCCAGCAGTTCCCTCGTCTCAGCCTCCACAGCCGGCGGTGGCGGTCGCAGCAGTGCAGCGGTTAATGCATAAAACATGAGGTCCTTTCTAGTCCCCAGCACTACCTGTCGGCACAAGCTGAAGCTGCCCTTTGTTCTGCCAGCTCGGCTGGTTCTGAAGCGGCCTCATTTGCGCGCCGTCCCTTTTGAGTAAACGTTGAAACAAACGGATCCATCTGCAGTATGGTAATGATGCTGCAATCCCATTAGCTTGTCTTTCTTCCTCTCTCTCTGTCTTTGTGCCAGCTGATTGGCCAGCTCTGTTAACGGTCTGGCTGGTTTGCCGTTTGTTTGTTTCTCACTGGCGTCTGGACATTTAAAAAGGACTGCTGATATAAATGAATGTACATTTAGTTGGTGTGCACCACCTGCTGATCAGGCCATTTAAGGATAGTGTGATATTTCCCTGATTACTGTCTGTCGTTACAGTCATTATTACAGGCTCGTCAGCGCCGTTCTCTTCCCCATTATCATCACCGTCATTTCCACAATCATCATACTCCTCATCATCTTGCTTTACATTTAAACACTGTTATTTTACATTTAAACATAGTTATTTTACATTTAAACACAGTTATTTTACATTTAAACACAGTTATTTTACATTTAAACACAGTTATTTTACATTTAAACACAGTTATTTTACATTTAAACACAGTTATTTTACATTTAAACACAGTTATTTTACATTTAAACACAGTTATTTTACATTTGCCCGCCCTGTGTTTTTGATGCTGGCTTTATTTCAGAGACTTTGTAAACATCAGCACAAATGCTAGAGCTCCTGAATGAAAAGCAGTTTTTAGCCTGATATATATATAAAACACTTTAATTAGCGATTGAAATATGAACACATCTGTATGAGATTATTGCTTGAATAAATTGTGTGTGACAAAACGTAGTAATGATGCCATTATATGAGACATTCATATTGGCATAACTTCAAAAGCAGTAATTAAAGCAAAGTTCTGTCAACATATTCAATTAAATGGACATTTGCCGTCTAACCTGTGTCATGAGAAACTACATATGTGCATGAATCACCGTATGTATGTACTGCTGCCTGTCTCACTCCTGTCTCACTCCTGTCTCCTGTCTTGTTTCATTCACGTGGCTGGCTTGGACTTGGAACACACGCGTGCCTGTGTGTGTTCATGTCCCGTTCCTGTGCCCTCGCCTGCTCTTCCGAAGGCTGTGAGAAGTCCCCAAGCTTAAGCAACATAGCGGGCTTGGCTGGTAACGCCCTGAGGCTGTCTCCAGTGACCTCACCCTACGGTTCACCGTGCCCGCTGAGGCGCTCCCGCTCCCCAATACCATCCGTCCTGTGAGGCCCGGCCCAGAGCGAGGCTTGCCTTCCATCTGAGCACCACCCAACCACCCCTCCCCAACCCCCACCCCCAAAACACCCGACAGAAGCCAGCTTCATAGGCGTTAGCTCTCTGTAGCATCCTGGAATCATATAATATACTTTGTGAATGTTGTTAGCTACTTTAGAGACTAACCTTAGTGGTTTCAACCACAGACTAACCCTGCTCTTCTCCTCTTCCATACAAACGTTGCTTTGAACAGTAGATGTGGTGGCCACCCCCGAAGTAGCTTAGCTGTGCATCACTTTGAATTCCCATTACTTCAGTTTTGTTGTACTTAAATAATGGCAATAAAAGGACTCTTGAATGGTGGCTCTAAAAGTAGCAGCCACAACATTTAGTAAATACGTATTCATAATCAGGGAGATTTACATGTTGCTATATTTAGATACTTAGAAAATACGTGCTTCCATAAAAAATAAGAAAAATGTCACTTTATTTTGTGGGGGGGGGGTTGAGAGAACGTGTCATGGAGTATGTCTTGATTCACAACGCTCTCACCTGCCACCCTCTCACTCTCACCTGCCACCCTGTCGCTCTAACCTGCCACCCTCTCGCTCTCACCTGCCACCCTGTCCCTCTCACCTGCCACCCTCTCGCTCTCACCTGCCACCCTGTCCCTCTCACCTGCCACCCTGTCCCTCTCACCTCTCACCTGCCACCCTGTCCCTCTCACCTGCCACCCTGTCCCTATGACCTGCCACGCTGTCGCTCTCACCTGCCACGCTGTCGCTCTCACCTGCCACGCTTTCGTTCTGACCTGCCACGCTGTCGTTCTGACCTGCCACGCTGTCGTTCTGACCTGCCACGCTGTCGCTCACCTGCCACGCTGTCACTCTCACCTGCCACCCTGTCACTCTCACCTGCCACCCTGTCACTCTCACCTGCCACCCTGTCACTCTCACCTGCCACCCTGTCCCTCTGACCTGCCACGCTGTCGTTCTGACCTGCCACGCTGTCGTTCTGACCTGCCACGCTGTCGCTCTCACCTGCCCCGCTGTCGCTCTCACCTGCCACCCTGTCCCTCTCACCTGCCACCCTGTCCCTCTGACCCGACACCCTGTCACTCTCACCTGCCACCCTGTCCATCTCAACTGCCACCCTGTCACTCTCACCTGCCACCCTGTCCATCTCAACTGCCACCCTGTCACTCTCACTTGCCACCCTGTTGCTCTCACCTGCCTCTAGCTGGGCCCGGTCATCCTGTTTGCATGGATCATCCTGTGTAATCATCTGCCAGCGGTGTGGTGAGAAAGAGAGAAGGAGAGATAAAAACTAAAGGGAAGACAGGTTAAAAACGGTGGGCCTGGGCCGTGGGAATGTGCATGGGACTTGTGTGTCTGCATCGTGCCATTGGCCTCCACCTGGGGGATTGAACACACAACATAAAATGCACAACAGTGTTTTTCTGTTTTCTCTGCATGTGGGCTATGCTGGTTTGCTACTGTTTCAAATGTTTTACTGTACTCTTATTTAACTGTCAATCGCTGTGTTGCCAAGCTGAAGTGTCTCTGATATTGTTTACTCACAGATAACTGCAAAGAGATTGTCTTTACTGGTTTCACGCAAGCAGAGAGCAGCATTCTTTAATTGCTGGGGATAGGCACATCCCTGGCGGAAAGGTAACATTGTCATTCTGGATGGCATGTGAGCTGCCTGCTGAACACTGTGCTGCTGATCCCTGGTGGTCACCTCTGGCTAATGGCCTTTTGTTTTAGTGTGTGTGCAGAAGGGGGTAATTCAACAATTGACACGGAAATGACACCAGCACCCACTCTGCATCATGACTCATGGCTTTATACACACATGCGTACATGTGCACTCATATACACACACACACATTTCTGTATATTCTTTAAAAGACAGCAGGAATGCCTTTGATGGTCCTATCAAACCCGAGCCTTTGTTTTATTAATAGCGATGTAATTCATTATTGATGAGAGAATTTACTACTCACATAAATTGTTGCCGATGCTAACAGGTGTGTCGCACGACAGAGGACATTACCATTCAGCAATGTGCCTCAGCCAATCCTTTGTCTATACTAGTAGCAGGAAGGTTGCTAAGCAACTGGCACATAGTCAGACGCATCTCACAGTTGCTGAACACACAAACTGTCTCCTAATTAAAACGAAAAGCTCACGACCAGCGCTTTCCATATTTGTATATAAATAATTATTGAATCACCCCCCCTCCCATTGCAATACTGTGCATTGATTGAGCGTTTACGATCATGACTTCATAGAAGGCCATCAATTTGTATATATTCATCTTTACATATAAACTGTAAATGAGAAGCAAATATCTGAACACAAAAATAGCATGAATCTGCATGTGGTTATTGGTATAATGACTATAGATTATTATCATTAGAGAGACGCATTTCTGATATTTAGAGATGTGACCTGCTTTACATTCTGTTTAGCCGTTTACGTGTCCTATTGGAATGACGGCAGTCATCAGCCAATCAGTGGACTAACAAGACCTATTGGTGTGTGGATCCTATTGGATCACACAGCGTCACTCAAGGATGTGAACCAACCAGAACACTCACATCGGTGAAGGATTGTTGACTGACAAGCGTCAGGTCCAATGACGCTGCCTGGGAAAACAGGAACTGACCAAGACTGAGGTCAATTGGAATTCTGGGAATAGATGGGACAGGGAAAGTTGTCTTTTTCCCAGATTCTCAATGTCATGGATATTGAGTGAAGCATAAAACTGTCACAAGAGAAAAAAAAAGACCCTTCTTGGAAGACGAGGCTAGCTGCTTTATTTAGATATTGTATTTGTAAATAATAACATAATACAGCACATGGGTCAAGAAGCTCCTCTCTCTCTCATCTGTCCTTTGGATTGTGAGCCAGGTAAAAGGGTCATGCTTAGAGCTCCATATCAATCACTCTCCATGGTATCCCTCCTCGCAATACGTGTTATTAAGATGCATCAGTTGAGGCACTATGTGTTCTGAAAATGGAGTGTATTAATATCTGAATTCTGCTTAATATACAGTAAAGAGAGAAAAACGTGGGATAAGTTGAATAAATGTGACATACGGTTTCATCAATGCTTTTGTTTCCCGTAGACGTTTTGGTGGATTCCATGTCATTGCTGTGGTGTGTGTTTACATGCGTGTGTTTTGAACTCCAGGGTAACATCTAGACAACATGCTTTTGTAAAGCAGAAAAATGAAAACCTATAAGAAACCCGTTTCACTCTTCCAGCTAGTTTGAACACATAGAACGAGGAAGCTTAAAGTACCCTGTAGAGATGTGTTATCCTGGACACCATACCCCAACAATCAGATACAATTTGCAATAATGACTCCCAAACGAAAGGCACCGATTTGCACTGTGATTTTAGTTACCTGCCACAACAAATGATACACTGGTCTAGTACAGCCTATATAACAGGACAATGCTAAAGCACCCCTCCATTGACTTGATAGTGAGGGTTGATTTTGACCATCAGTAATTGGGGGATTGGAATACTGTGACCTGTACAGTGAAGACACCCCCCCCCCCCCCCTCACACACACACACACACACAAAACTCTCTGTGTAGTGCATTGCTGCTTAACTCGTTGAAATGTCAAGGGGCACCAATCAGTATCTATTCTTCTATGACAAAAGTGATTTAAATGTGTTTCTTTTTTGGAATCCAGAACATGTAATTTTGTGTCTCTTGTGGAGTGCTTGGTTTACTTGTGAAAGTCATGGTAGCCCAACACTGTTTCTCTCCATTACGTCCGCAACTGTCACTTGGGCTTGATCCAGCTTCATGTTCTGTATCTTTTAATGTGAGGACAAGTCCAGTTTGAAGTCTGTATTTGTGGAGCCATTTGTTGGCATTCTGAAGTGCATGCTATAAAAAAAGAAAACATGTCAAATTGTAAAACAGGATGACAACATATATCACGTTCAAAGCGATGTGTAAAATGAAATGCCATGTGAGGAAATCACATAAACATATTTAACTTTTAAACCATTGTTGTTTCTTTACTTCACACAAATGCAGGAGAAGTACTGTCTTTGATAGAGGAACGGCTATAGCACAACGCTGATCCAACTAAGATCCATCCTTTTCATAAGACTCACACAGGTAATTGTATTGTAATTGTCTTTGTTCAAGCTACACCATTTTACGCTGTTGACGAATTGAAGAAGGATCCATTTTCATTCAGATATCTAGCGTCACCCTGTACTCCTACGGCCTATCGTCAACGATAATGATAGCCGTCGTTGTGATAATGATATGCCTTTTTCCAGTTCTCTCTCCTGTGCTGCCTCTAATTCTCCAGCTGGCGTCCGGCGGCAATCAGCCAATCCGTGCCGGTAACTCAGAGACATCTCAACTATCTTTACACCAGTCACCATGGAAACAGCAAACGTGTGTGGTGGAGATGTAAACAGCTGGGGATAGGAGTGTGTTTTACAGAGGAAGAAACTCCACACACCCCGGGCTGTACCCAACTCCCTTAAGAGCGAGCGCGAGACATCCTTAGACAGCCAGGGGGAGAAAAATCAACCGTCATTTTCTAAATACCAAAATAGTGACTATGTATATAGCGTTAGAGCGCTGTTCCTGGGCCGTGAGAAACATCACAGACAAGTGTCTGTGAACTAGGCACTACTGCAACCTACAGTGAAAGACTTGTACTAAAAGTCTCTGTGAACTGGGCACTACTGCAACTTACAGTGAAAGACTTTGATCGTGTGCAGGTTTGATCGTAAAAACAAACAACGACAAAAAGAGAGACAGAGAAGGAAGTGTCGGTGTCAGACGCTAAGTGCTGGTTGAGTGGTATACTGTGTGTCTTAGTAACTCTGCGGAGTAGTTGTGCCAGGTTCTCCACATGATGTTGTGTCACACACCGCTGAAAGGGGACGGGGACAGGGATGGGGACACACACCGCTAAGAGGGGACGGGGATGGGGACACACACCGCTGAGAGGGGACGGGGACACACACCGCTGAGAGGGGACGGGGATGGGGACACACACCGCTGAGAGGGGACGGGGACACACACTGCTGAGAGGGGACGGGGACACACACCACTGAGAGGGGATGGGGACACACACTGCTGAGAGGGGATGGGGACACACACCACTGAGAGGGGATGGGGACACACACTGCTGAGAGGGGATGGGGACACACACCACTGAGAGGGGATGGGGACACACACTGCTGAGAGGGGATGGGGACACACACTGCTGAGAGGGGATGGGGACACACACTGCTGAGAGGGGATGGGGACACACACTGCTGAGAGGGGATGGGGACACACACTGCTGAGAGGGGATGGGGACACACACTGCTGAGAGGGGACGGGGACACACACTGCTGAGAGGGGATGGGGACACACACCACAGAGGGGACGGGGATGGGGACACACACCACTGAGAGGGGATGGGGACACACACCACAGAGGGGACGGGGATGGGGACACACACCACTGAGAGGGGATGGGGACACACACCACTGAGAGGGGATGGGGACACACACCGCTGAGAGGGGATGGGGACACACACTGCTGAGAGGGGATGGGGACACACACTGCTGAGAGGGGATGGGGACACACACCTCTGAGAGGGGATGGGGACACACACCGCTGAGAGGGGATGGGGACACACACCACTGAGAGGGGATGGGGACACACACCACTGAGAGGGGATGGGGACACACACCGCTGAGAGGGGATGGGGACACACTGCTGAGAGGGGATGGGGACACACACTGCTGAGAGGGGATGGGGACACACACTGCTGAGAGGGGATGGGGACACACACTGCTGAGAGGGGATGGGGACACACTGCTGAGAGGGGATGGGGACTGGGGTCAATGAGCTCACAACCCATTATGATTAACCTGTCAGAATCAGTTAGAATCCAACCTTCATTGACAAATATATTTATATCTGATGAATGGAAACAAGTTTAGATCATCGAACCGAAGCTCTCAACGTCAGAGTGGTGCTTTAATCCTAATAATCACAGTGTAATGAGTGTGGTATGAGAGAGGTGTAGTTGAGTAGGGAGCAAAGTGAATCAGGGAATAGAGTGGGTCTCATTTTCAGCCATTGTTTCAGGTTCTGTACTCAGAAAGCCACAGAAAATGCTCTCAATTACAGTTACTGACACAGAGGCCTCTGTGGACAACCACAGGGGCTTGCTGTAGTGGTGTGTGCTGAGTGCTGGATGCACTACAGCAGTAATGATAGCGTTATAGCTCTCCCAAACAGCAATGAGATGAGTGTTGCTATAATGGCCCTCCAGTTAAAATATGATTCATCGCCTGATAACAGTTACATCAGCCTGGTCATTTCAGCGAGTCGAAAAAAAACACTGCTATGGTTTTATAATGTGTAAGTGTAGTGTTGATAGTGTTAAACACTGCTATAGTTGTATAATGTATAAGTGTAGTGTTGATAGTGTTAAACACTGCTATGGTTTTATAATGTGTAAGTGTAGTGTTGATAGTGTTAAACACTGCTATAGTTGTTTAATGTATAAGTGTAGTGTTGATAGTGTTAAACACTGCTATAGTTGTATAATGTGTAAGTGTAGTGTTGATAGTGTTAAACACTGCTATAGTTGTTTAATGTATAAGTGTAGTGTTGATAGTGTTAAACACTGCTATAGTTGTATAATGTATAAGTGTAGTGTTGATAGTGTTAAACACTGCTATAGTTGTTTAATGTATAAGTGTAGTGTTGATAGTGTTAAACACTGCTATAGTTGTATAATGTGTAAGTGTAGTGTTGATAGTGTTAAACACTGCTATAGTTGTATAATGTGTAAGTGTAGTGTTGATAGTGTTAAACACTGCTATAGTTGTTTAATGTATAAGTGTAGTGCTGATAGTGTTAAACACTGCTATAGTTGTATAATGTGTAGGTGTAGTGTTGATAGTGTTAAACACTGCTATAGTTGTATAATGTGTAAGTGTAGTGTTGATAGTGTTAAACACTGCTATAGTTGTTTAATGTATAAGTGTAGTGTTGATAGTGTTAAACACTGCTATAGTTGTATAATGTGTAAGTGTAGTGTTGATAGTGTTAAACACTGCTATAGTTGTATAATGTGTAAGTGTAGTGTTGATAGTGTTCAATGTGTTTCTCCTTAAAGGTCCAGTATAGTCCAACATGTGATGTTTCTGTGTTTCATATGCACTGAGTGTACAAAACATCAACAACACCTGCTCTTTCCATGACATAGACTGACCAGGTGAATCCAGGTGAAAGCTATAATCCCTTACTGATGTCACTTGTTAAATACACTTCAATCAGTGTAGATGAAGGGGAGGAGACAAGAAGAATTTTAAGCCTTGAGAAAATAGAGAAATGGATTGTGCATGTGTGCCATTCAGAGGGTGAATGGGCAAGACGCAAGATTTAAGTGCCTTTGAACAGGGTATGGTAGTAGGTGCAAGGCGCACCGGTTTGTGTCAATAACTACAAAGCTGCTGGGTTTTTTACGGTCAACAGTTTCCTGTGTGTATCAAGAATGGTCCACCATTGTAGAGTTCATGTCCCGACGAATTGAGGCTGTTCTAAGGGCAAAATGGGGAGGTGCAACTCAATATTAAGATGGTTTGTACACTCAGTGTATGTTTCCACACTATGAGGTTGAATAATACTATGAAATTGTGAAAATGATGGCAATCTCCTTTTAGTGTAAGAGCTGTTAGAAAAGACCACCTGAAATTTCAGCCTGTTTTGGTGGGATGGAGTTTTGACAAATAAGAAAGAAAGTTCCAAACTTCTCTGCCAATAACAGCTAGTTTTAAATGTTCCCTTCCCCACTCAGACCACTCCCACAAAGTCCTTACTAAATTATTGCTTGAGACATTGCTCTTGCTAAGAGGCTATTTATGTTTCTTTTTGACCATTTTAATTGAAAACAATCACAGTAAGGTACTAAATTATTTGTTAGCCAGAAATGATTTGATATTGAGATAAAAACGGCTACATTGGACCTTTAATCTTTTCTCCACGGTCTCGTTAGAAGGACTATACTACCGCTTTTGCTGGGAAGGCGTCATATTAGTATTCAGTGTTGCTACAGACTTTTCCTGATATGTGGAAATGGGGCTTTTTCTTCTATGATGAGATGGTGAGGGTCCAGAGGCCTGTGTAGACGCCTTGGTGTGAGTATCAAGGTTAGAGGTTAATAATGGTTAATGGTGTCTGACCACTTGTTTAACAAACACATTGAATCGCAGTAGCCCCAGACACAGAAATCATTAACAGAATTCTTCACATCTGTTTTACAACGACAAGGTGTCTGACACCCCTAAACTAGACAGATGGAAGATTTGCCTCTCAACAAATAACACCCAGCTAATTTGGTTCCGTGGATGTTGTTCTCAAATAACCAAAGGAGAAACTTGAAGGGACGACACTGTTCAGTGTTTGCTGGGCACTTTGGATCAGACGGCTGGCTACACATTGAAATAAACTCCTCCTATGCCACAATAGCTCTTGGGAAATTCAACTTTTTTTAATGTGTCATTTAGATTTGGTTTTCAAATGAACATAATGGAATGTATCTGCTATTTAAATAGGCCTACACAAAATGAGAAAAGTCAACCAAATGAACATAATGGAATGTATCTGCTATTTAAATAGGCCTACCCAAAATGAGAAAAGTCAACCAAATGAACATAATGGAATGTATCTGCTATTTAAATAGGCCTACCCAAAATGAGAAAAGTCAACCAAATGAACATAATGGAATGTATCTGCTATTTAAATAGGCCTACCCAAAATGAGAAAAGTCAACCAAATGAACATAATGGAATGTATCTGCTATTTAAATAGGCCTACCCAAAATGAGAAAAGTCATGAGAAATGTAAAACATTTAAAAAAAAATGTTTTTATGTGGTTGTCAGTAAACAATGTAGTTTTGTGTCTTCAGTTTATCGTACAACATTCAGCTAGAAGTTGTATTTGAATGATTGATGAGCAACATTACCCAGATGACATTGCCACCATTAAGCCGCAAATCGTAGTCATCAAAGGCAAAAGCATCCAGTTAGATTAGAGCAGATATCACTAATCAAGCTACAGTATGTCAAGCATTCTGTATGTCCCAGGAATGACAAGTAGGGCTGGAGGTTCAGCTCATTGGGTGTTGATCAAGTCTCCTAAATCAGGGTTCTCAGGTAACAGTTCACCATTAGCTCCTTGTTAGAGTGACAGGCATATGTTGGTGGTTTAGAAGTACAGCTGCATGACAGAGATTAAGCTTCTAAATCCTGCACATCCCCAGCCCCTCCTCATGTCACCATAGAAACGCATCCCAGTGTGACTCCGGTGAGTGTGTCTGATGTTGGTGACAATTCCCCAGCGCAGGAAGCTATAAATGTTTTCTGTGTGTGTGTGTGTGTGTGTGTGTGTGTGTGTGTGTGTGTGTGTGTGTGTGTGTGTGTGTGTGTGTGTGTGTGTGTGTGTGCGTGTGTGTGCGCACGATCGAGCGAGCGAGCGAGCGTGTGTGTGAGTGTGTGTCATTATCAACAGGAGCTTTCATATTGGTAGTTCCTTGGAGAGATTAAGCTGGGCATAGGGACAGACAGTGGCATTTGTCTCTTGTGATTCCCTTCGGTGTATCACAAACAGCATAGTGATACTTCAAAAAGAACAGTAAACAACTATTTTAGCTTTAAACCATGGTATATTGTCTGATATACACATTGCTGGAATGCTATTTCAGCCAATCAGCATCCAGGATCCAAACTATCAATTTTATAATACAATGTAATAACACATGATACATGTTTTATTACACAACATGAATAATAGGGTGACCCCAGCTAGCTGAACCCCAGCTACTCTTCCTGGGGTCCAGCAAAATTAAGGCAGGTTATACAATTTTTAAAACATTACAATACAGATAGCCCTATTTGGTAAAATACCAAGTCCATATTATGGCAAGAACAGCTAAAATAAGCAAAGAGAAATGACAGTCCATTATTAATTTAAGACATGAAGGTCAGTCAATGCGGAAAATGTCAAGAACTTTGAAAGTTTCTTCAAGTGCAGTCGCAAAAAACCATCACGCACTATGATGAAACTGTATCTCATGAGGACCGCCACAGGAAAAGAAGACCCAGAGGTACCTCTGCTGCAGAGGATATAGTTCATTAGAGTTACCAGCCTCAGAAATTGCAGCCCAGATAAATGCTTCACAGAGTTCAAGTAACAGACACATCTTAAGATCAACTGTTCAGAGGAGCCTGCGTGAATCAGGCCTTTACGGTCGAATTGCTGCAACAACAAAAAACATTACTAAAGAACAATAAGAAGAAGAAGAGACTTACTTGGGCCAAGAAACACGAGCAATGGACATTAGACCGGTGGAAATTTGTCCTTTGGTCTGATGAGTCCAAATGTGATATTTGTGGTTCCAACCGCTGTATCTTTGTGAGACGCAGAGTAGGTGAACGGAGGATATCCACATGGGTGGTTCCCACAGTGAAGCATGGAGGAGGAGGTGTGATGGTGTGGGGTTGCTTTGCTGGTGACACAGTCTGTGATTTTTTTAGAATTCAAGGCACACCCAGCATGGCTACCACAGCATTCTGCAGCGATATGCCATCCCATCTGGTTTGCACTTAATGGGACTATCATTTGTTTTTCAACAGGACAATCAACAGGACCCAGCACACCTCTAGGCTGTGTAAAGGCTATTTAACCAAGAAGGATAGTGATGGAGTTGTCATGATGTTGGCCTGATGGGGGAGGTTTATGACCCCCATAAATACCTTTCCCCTTTCCTCTCTCTACTCTACAGAGTGACTCTTGGAAAGTCCTTTGTTAACATAGAGAGATTCTTATAACATCAAAAGGGTGGGGAAAGGAACCATATTTTGGTAATCCAACCAGCCTAAAATATGCGTTGGTACTTAAAGAATATGATGCCAGATCAGTTGTCATCTGAGACATTATTACTAATGACAGGATGACATAAACTGTATCTTGGAAAGTTTACACATTATAGTTATCAGATTCACATGGAATTGTTGTGCAATTTAAATGTTTGAATATGAAACTATTTGTGAAAAGATGTAATGTAATTTAGCTTCTTAATGAGAGAATGATTTGTCATAGAGTAAACTCTGCCAACTCAGTGGCCCCGCCCATGTGAACAGACACTGGGTGTAAACTATGAAACACGGCCCTCTCTCCCAATCCTATATAAGCCCCTTGACGAAAATGTAACTTTCTGTTCCGAGGACGTTAGGGCGACGGTCCTACGTTAAAAGGGCTTAGATAATAACCTGTTCCAAGGACGTGTGGACTTGAGGTCCCCACGTTGAAAGGACAAAGACCACTTACAGAACTAAGCCAACCTTAGAGAACCTAACAAAATTAGCATTGAATTTCAATGTGAAGGTGACGACCTACACGCTGGAAGGATGAATTTCAACTATACCAGCCAGAATATAGCATGAGCATATAGCATGGCAACTTGGTATGAACTTTGAACTCTTATTCACTAAAGAAGTGATACCTCCTAGCCGTCGCATTAGCGCAGCAACTGTAGACATGGGCTAGGAGAGGACGGACAGAGTATTTGTTCTACCACAAGACGATGGTACTACCAAGTATCCATTCTACCATCAGACATTCTTCAAAGGACAACCCGGCCTCCCATCTATGACCAACCGATTGAAACGCAGCTCAGAGTAAATATTTATTGCATTTTCATTTTTCAAATGGGCGGTAATTTAGAATGCATAAGATACTGTATTTACGATAGCATAGCTTCTCCCTTTGTTCCTCAGTCTTCCCGCTCTTTCACTCAACCCTCCCCCCCTTTTCTTTGTGTAACCAGCCGCTATATCGGCTCCGTTCACCAGGTCCATCAATGTATGATTCATTCTTTGTATATGTAATTCTGTGTGATTAGTTAGGTATTTAGTAAATAAATAATGAAACCAAATTTTGTATTGCTAATTCAACTTGTTAGCCAGGGTTCATGAAGATAAGCAAGAATTTACAACTTTCAGATGAGACTAAATAAGGTGAGGATTAAATATTGACTGCTGCTGACGTAAAAGATTACCAGGTCTTTAAGAGTTTATTTGGAAGATAACAGCTCTATAAACATTATTTTGTGGTGCCCCGACTTTCTAGTTAATTATTTACCTGAGTAGCTTAATCAGGTAATATTAATTACAGAGAAATTATTTTATAGAATAGCATGTCATATCACTTAATCCGGCATAGCCAAAGACATGACAGAGTGTTGCATCAGATGACCTGGCCTCCACAATCACCCAACCTCAACCCAATTGAGATGGTTTGGAATGAGTTGGACCGCAGAGTGAAGTAAAAGCAGCCAACAAGGTCTCAGCATATGTGGGAACTCCTTCAAGACTGTAGGAAAATCATTCCAGGTGAAGCTGGTTGAGAGAATGCCAAGCGTGTGCAAAGCTGTCATCAAGGCAAAGGGTGGCTACTTTTAAGAATTTCAAATGTAAAATACATTTTGATTTGTTTAACACTTTTTTGGTTACTACATGATTCCATGTGTTATTTCATAGTTTTGATGTCTTCACTATTATTCTACAATGTAGAAAATATTAAAAATAAAGAAAAACCCTTGAATGAGTAGATGTGTCCAAACTTTTGACTGGTACTGTATGTCTATCTATATCTTATCCTATCCACTAT
Source organism: Salmo trutta (assembly GCF_901001165.1). Classification (NCBI taxonomy): domain Eukaryota; kingdom Metazoa; phylum Chordata; class Actinopteri; order Salmoniformes; family Salmonidae; genus Salmo; species Salmo trutta. The sequence continues at coordinate 2,406,263 of NC_042996.1, forward strand.
ATAACACAACTTAGCCATTTAAAACTTTTCCTTACCGTCCAATTACAAAGCAGTGGCCCCATTACACCGGGGACATACAGTATCTCCGCCCACAAAATGGTCTGTTACTATTGGACAGATGACTTGATTAAATCGGGCATTGTAATGGTGAATTATGTATGTACATTCTCAAGGTCAGAGCCGAGGTAAACATGTTCCCTGTGTCTGCAGGACTGGCCGCTTGTATTCATGATCTTCTCTCTGTGATTGCACAGAGCTCAACAAATGAGTTTACACGCTCGATCAAGCCCACTGCAATGGGCTCAACCAAAATGCACTGTACATACAGTTGATATGATCAACGAGAGATGTCTCCGTTGTCAGGAATTGCATAGTTGTTTGAAATCAGAGAGGTTACATTGAGAATGCATTATTGTCTCTAACAGGTACTAAACTAAACTAACAATTGATCTCATAAAAAATGCAGAACTCTAACTCACTTAATTAGGATGTTTTACTTTACTTCTTAGTTTGTCTTAACTCAGGTCAACACAATCTTAATGCTTTTCATACATTAAATACCTCAAAGCCATGTTTAATTTCTTACATTTGTGCTTAACTGTGCAGCCAGACGGCAAATAAGAGAGCACTGTCGCTCTCCTATTTAGAGCACTTAAAGGGATACTTCGGGATTTGAAGGAAATTAGAGGTAGTTTCGCGAGCTAGAGCTAACTTACGTTAGCGCAATGACTGGAAGTCTATGGGCATAGACTTCTAGTGATTGCGCTGGCGCTAGCTAGCTACTTCCTTCAAACTGCACACAGAGACATAAAAATTCTATCCACGAGTTCATCTGCCTGGGGAAGTAGATAAAGGGCTTCATTGCCAAAATCCCGAAGTGTCCCTTTAGTAACATATACCATTTAGCAGAAAGTATCCATTTAAGATAGCTTCTCTTCCACATTGGTTTATAAGTAAGGGGTTTCCCTATAGCAACCTTTATGTCTGCAGTAACCTACCACTGTATCATCATGAAAAATATAAATAACTGTTTATAACAGCTTCTGCCTCAGAATAACTCACTGAAATGTGTTTATGCCTGCATCCCTAATGGCACCCTATTCTGGTCAAAAATAGTGCACTATAAAAGGGAATAAGGTGCCATTTGGAACACATGTCTACTAGGCCTGCAGCCAAAAAACTGAATCTACATGCAGAAGAGTAGGCTGTCCTGGTGGAGGCACAGCACATAAGAATATGCTGATTTATTGTGCCATGCATACTGTGAATGGGGCGGGTTATTGAAAAACACATCTCAGACATGTCATTTATGATGTGGAGCGTTTATAGACTTGATGAAGTAACAGGCAATTAAGCTGTCATTTTCCCCAACCACTCCTATAGTGGAGCGTGTGAGCCACACACATGATTCTATATCTTATTCCATTTGGGCTAGTGTTTTATCCAGCGGCAAAGCCAAGTATTGCAATCCGAGTGATGAAATCATTGTGAATTGTGACTTCCAGGATCAGAAATGATATCGAACAAATGTTTTTTTGTTTTTGTGATATCAGTCTCTTAAAGATTGTCCTTTTGTTAGAGACAGTGTTTTTCAATCCTGGGGTCACACAAGAGTGCACATTTCTGTCCCAACCCAGTACTAATAACACACCCGATAGAACTCATCAACGGCTTGATCATTGGTTTATTAGTTAAATCAAATATAGGCCTATTAGTAAAGATATTATTAACTAACCCAAGATAGTTCATCTGAGTCGTTTTCTATGGGGAGCAAATGAAGCATAGCGGACAGAACAAGCAAGGAGGTGGGCAGAGTCAAGCATGAGCTAGCGAGATTTTATTGGCGAGTTGTAGTATTTATTTGCATATTTCCGTTAGGGAACGCCTTCTCTGTGAAGTGCACGTGTGCAATAACACAATTCACCCTTGCACTCCTTGAAAACAATGCAATGTTTACAAACTTTTGCAAAGGGTTACGACTACAAAACATAGTGCACTCTGTTCGTAACACATTCTAGTTTTGGAAACAGAAAACTGTACTGAGATCTTTGATGAGAAAATCAGCAGAACGTCGGCCCAGTTCCATCTCGCTCCATACTCTCCCACTGCCGGCCACTGGGCTTCCTCTCCTCACCATATTTGGTGGGGAGTGGAGATTCCAACCGGATGCTTCACATTTAAACATCTGGTAAAACATCTTGCTCCTTTCTCTATCTGTGCTATTAGTGTAGTTTAGTTTATTAGGATCACCATTAGCTACTGCACATGCAAATCAAATCAAATCCCATTTTATTGGTCACAAACACGTGTTTAGCAGATGTTATTGCGAGTGTAGCAAAATGCAGCAGCTACTCTTCTTGGGGTCCACATAAAACGTACAAATACATGACAAAGTACAGAACAGTTCTAGACAAATGTTATACATTTTTTTATTTAACCTTTATTTAACAAGGCAAGTCAGTTAAGAACACATACTTATTTACAATGATGGCCTAACAAATAAAAAAGTAAAAGAGAGATGTTTTAAATAAAATACATTTTAAATGATAATTAGAATAATTAGTGCCGGGTTGGAATAAAACATTTTCACCACCAGTATTGAAAAACACTATTTTAGAAGCTTGGGCGATGCTCTGTGCCTAATATAAAATCTGTCATGATCCATAATACAAACAGAAACTTCATTTTCATCAGGCCTAGAATTAACAAGTTCAACATTCTGTAAGCTGCAGTAATGTCTGAGTAACGTTAGAATTGTAGGTCAGAGAAACCACATCAGAGCAGCCTCTCGAATTAGACAGGAAACTGTGGTCTACAGTGTGTATTGAACCACTGTGTAGTTTTGACATATTTGGAGCAGTTGTATTAGGCCAAGCCAGCATCCATTTGTCTTCTCATGCCTTGGAGAGCATGTGTGAATGGGTGAGAAAATGGATCTCAATTGGAGAATTAAGAGATGGCAAGATGTTTTTCACGAAATCCATTTTTACCTTATTTTAATTAGCTACTGGATTGCTGCCAACAGCTTTCCTGGAGATAAATTCTAATGCACTCAATTATTATTGTTGGAGCCTTGTACAACGTTAAGGAACAGTGTTAATTAAAGCTGTGGACTCCCCAACCTCCTCTTCTCCTATGAACAGTGAGAAATTCTGATGGCTGTTATTTCCACAAAGCTAATATACTCTGAAGTTAGATAGGTTCATAGACATACATGAAGCAGACAAAATGGTTTATCTTCTAACGAAGTCTACGTTGAAGTAAACAGTAACTTAGTTGTTTAATAGTAGTCTGTCTCCGGATATATAAAGCAGTGGTCACTCACTAATGATTGAACTGCGGACAGAAGTCAACCTTTAGTAAAGTGTAGTATGAAGACTACACTCTAACAAAAAAGGGTTCCAAAAGGGTCCTTCGGCTATCCCCATAAGAGAACCCTTTTTGGTGCCAGGTAGAACTTTTTGGGATTCAATATAGAACCCTCTGTGGAAAAGGTTCTACATGGAACTCACAAGGGTTCTACCAGGAACCAAAAAAGGGTTATTCAAAGGGTTCTCCTATGGGAACATCCAAAGAACCCTTTTAGGGTCTACATAGCACCTTTTTTCTAAGAGTGTAGGCTACCAACGACAGTCAATAAAGTCACCATACTAGAAAACCAGAACAGCTATATCTCCCAAGGCTGCAATGTGGAATGTGCCCACTGCAATTCTATCCCAAGCAGGTGCCAATCATTGAAACTGATTTCCCCACACCATAAGGACTGGCACAGAAACATGTTACAACTTAAAGTCAAGGATTAAGTCACATTCTGTGATTATTTAAAAAAAATTATAATAATTACATACCCTAAACAAACTGTCCCACTGTTGCCCTGACTCCTGGTGATGCCCCAGCTCCTGGTGGTGCCCCCAACTCCTGGTGGTGCCCCAAGTCCTGGTGGTGCCCCAACTCCTGGTGATGCCCCAGCTCCTGGTGGTGCCCCCAACTCCTGGTGGTGCCCCAAGTCCTGGTGGTGCCCCAACTCCTGGTGGTGCCCCAACTCCTGGTGGTGCCCCCAACTCTTGGTGGTGCCCCCAACTCTTGGTGGTGCCCCCAACTCCTGGTGGTACAACCGTCTCCTGGTGGTGCAACCGTCTCCTGGTGGTGCAACCGTCTCCTGGTGGTGCAACCGTCTCCTGGTGGTGCAACCATCTCTTGGTGGTGCAACCGTCTCCTGGTGGTGCCTCAATGTAGTGCAGAGGAGTCTAGGAGAGGAAGCAACTCTTGGTGATGCCCCCAACTCCTGGTGGTGCAACCAACTCCTGGTGGTGCCCCCAACTCCTGGTGGTGCCACAATGTAGTGCAGAGGAGACTAGGAGAGGAAGCAACGTGAGAGTATTGAGTTGCAGCCCAGGTCTCAGGGAACGTGACATCACCAGCCCAGGCTCCTCTTGTTCCCCGGAAAATCCCTCTTCTGTGTAAGCATGGCAGCTAAATGACATGACGCGTTTGGAGCCGATAGGAATAATACAATTATTTTGGGGGGGAAGATTAGAGTACAGTTAGACTTGTGTGGAAATCCAATAACCCAGTAACTTAGATCAGCCGTGAGATGTATGTCTGCCTGCGTTAATAAACCAGTTGTCTAGTAATTGCCCAGAAAACTGACTTCAAAACAGTCATTTGGCAACATCCAAAAGGATTAGAAACATCATCAGTGAACACCAAGGGGACAGGCACCAAGAGCTTACCAATTACTAGTCTGCTATTAGTATAACAGGAGCTCTTCAAATAACACTGCTTGGGAACGATTAAGATGAGACTGTCCCATGTCAAATGAAGGACTTCTCATCTTGCAGTTGACTCTACATTACCTGGAAGATGGGGTTGATTACACTACACTACAGTAGCTTACAGTTAGTACACTACAGTAGCTTACAGTTAGTACACTACACTACAGTAGCTTACAGTTAGTACACTACAGTAGCTTACAGTTAGTACACTACAGTAGCTTACAGTTAGTACACTACAGTAGCTTACAGTTAGTACACTACACTACAGTAGCTTAAAGTTAATACAGTACAGTAGCTTACAGTTAGTACACTACAGTAGCTTACAGTTAGTACAGTACAGTAGCTTACAGTTAGTACACTACACTAGCTTACAGTTAGTACACTACACTACAGTATCTTACAGTTAGTACAGTACAGTAGCTTACAGTTAGTACAGTAGCTTACAGTTAGTACACTACAATAGCTTACAGTTAGTACACTACACTACAGTAGCTTAAAGTTAATACAGTACAGTATCTTACAGTTAGTACACTACAGTAGCTTACAGTTAGTACAGTACAGTATCTTACAGTTAGTACACTACACTACAGTAGCTTACAGTTAGTACACTACACTACAGTAGCTTACAGTTAGTACAGTACAGTAGCTTACAGTTAGTACAGTACAGTAGCTTACAGTTAGTACAGTATTTGGATATGGCAGTTTACTGAAATATGTTGACACTGATTAGACAATAAAATACATTTGTCTATCTAACGTTTGAATTAGGACAGGTAACTACTCTAGACCACATCCATCACTGCCACATGTGCAATGTCAAGACTACGTACAGTATATGTTGAAATAATTCTATAATTGAGTGTTGATGAACAAAAAACAAAGCATACCTACTGTATAGTCCCTACGGCTTATTCTGATGTTTCCTAGCTTTAGATAAACCCTTAAAGGCATCCATGCCCAAACATGGATGTACCAATCCCAGACTACAACTTTAAAGAGGAGACTAGGTTCTTTATAAACTGCCATTCGAGCAGCCAGGCATGAATGCAAACAAACTTCAGAGGGGCTATTGATCGTGAGGCGCCAGACAACACTGCCCTTCATTTCCAGTATAATGAAACATAATCACTCTGACAGTGGCATCTTTGTTTATTCATAGACAGGCTTCAGATGTCTGGTTCTCTTCCAACTTGCACAGAGTCGGAGAACGAGAAAGAGAGAGGGGGGGTTAGAGAGAGATAGCGAGAGACAGAGGGGGGAATTGCAGAGAGAGAGAGGTGGGATTAAAGAGAGACAGCGAGATTGAAGGGGGGGTCTTGGTAAGGAAGGTACAACTTGCTTACACAGAAAGAGTTGGCGTGAGAAGGGAAGGATGCAAGCAAAATGAAAGCGAGACGAGAAAGGGAGAGAGACGGGAAGAGTGGGAGTGAGATGAGAAAGGGAGAGAGAAGGGAAGAGTGGGAGTGAGACGAGAAAGGGAGAGAGACGGGAAGAGTGGGAGTGAGACGAGAAAGGGAGAAAGACGGGAAGAGTGGGAGTGAGACGAGAAAGGGAGAGAGACGGGAAGAGTGGGAGTGAGACGAGAAAGGGAGAGAGAAGGGAAGAGTGGGAGTGAGATGAGAAAGGGAGAGAGACGGGAAGAGTGGGAGTGAGACGAGAAAGGGAGAGAGACGGGAAGAGTGGGAGTGAGACGAGAAAGGGAGAGAGACGGGAAGAGTGGGAGTGAGACGAGAAAGGGAGAGAGACGGGAAGAGTGGGAGTGAGACGAGAAAGGGAGAGAGAAGGGAAGAGTGGGAGTGAGATGAGAAAGGGAGAGAGACGGGAAGAGTGGGAGTGAGATGAGAAAGGGAGAAAGACGGGAAGAGTGGGAGTGAGACGAGAAAGGGAGAGAGACGGGAAGAGTGGGAGTGAGACGAGAAAGGGAGAGAGACGGGAAGAGTGGGAGTGAGACGAGAAAGGGAGAGAGACGGGAAGAGTGGGAGTGAGACGAGAAAGGGAGAGAGACGGGAAGAGTGGGAGTGAGACGAGAAAGGGAGAGAGACGGGAAGAGTGGGAGTGAGATGAGAAAGGGAGAGAGACGGGAAGAGTGGGAGTGAGATGAGAAAGGGAGAGAGACGGGAAGAGTGGGAGTGAGATGAGAAAGGGAGAGAGAAGGGAAGAGTGGGAGTGAGACGAGAAGGGAAGAGTGGGAGTGAGACGAGAAAGGGAGAGAGACGGGAAGAGTGGGAGTGAGACGAGAAAGGGAGAGAGACGGAAGAGTGGGAGTGAGATGAGAAAGGGAGAGAGAAGGGAAGAGTGGGAGTGAGACGAGAAAGGGAGAGAGACGGGAAGAGTGGGAGTGAGACGAGAAAGGGAGAGAGACGGGAAGAGTGGGAGTGAGACGAGAAAGGGAGAGAGACGGGAAGAGTGGGAGTGAGATGAGAAAGGGAGAGAGACGGGAAGAGTGGGAGTGAGACGAGAAAGGGAGAGAGACGGGAAGAGTGGGAGTGAGACGAGAAAGGGAGAGAGACGGGAAGAGTGGGAGTGAGACGAGAAAGGGAGAGAGACGGGAAGAGTGGGAGCGAGATGAGAAAGGGAGAGAGACGGGAAGAGTGGGAGCGAGATGAGAAAGGGAGAGAGACGGGAAGAGTGGGAGTGAGACGAGAAAGGGAGAGAGACGGGAAGAGTGGGAGTGAGACGAGAAAGGGAGAGAGACGGGAAGAGTGGGAGTGAGACGAGAAGGGAAGAGTGGGAGTGAGACGAGAAAGGGAGAGAGACGGGAAGAGTGGGAGTGAGACACTTTCTTGGAGAGAAAGAAACAGAGAAAGGAGAGGTGTCTTAAAATGAAACATACAGCTTGCTTACACAGAAACAATAGGAGGATGGTGGCAAAATGAGGCATTGCTAGAATAGAATGAATAAAGGAAGAGAGACAGAGACAGAGGGGAAAGGAGAGAGACAGAGACATGGAGTGGATAGGAGAGGGAGAGAGACAGAGAAATAGAGGGGAAAGGAGAGGGAGAGAGACAGGGAAATATTTGTGAAAGAAGAGGGAGAGATACAGGGAAATAGAGGGGAAAGGAGAGAACAAGAGACAGAGAAATAGAGGGGAAAGGAGATGGAGAGAGAGAGAAATATAGGGGAAAGGAGAGGGAGAGAGACAGAGAAATAGATGGGAAAGGAGAGGGAGAGAGGGAAATAGAGGGGAAATGAGAGGGAGAGAGACAGGGAAATAGAGGGAGAGTGTTAGAGGGAGAAATAGAGGGGAAAGGAGAGGGAGAGAGATAAATATAGGGGAAAGGAGATGGAGAGAGACAGAGAAATAGATGGGAAAGGAGAGGGAGAGAGACAGAGAAATAGATGGGAAAGGAGAGGGAGAGAGACAGAGAAATAGATGGGAAAGGAGAGGGAGAGAGACAGAGAAATAGAGGGGAAAGGAGAGGGAGAGAGGGAAATAGAGGGGAAATGAGAGGGAGAGAGGGAAATAGAGGGGAAATGAGAGGGAGAGAGACAGGGAAATAGAGGGAGAGTGTGAGAGGGAGAAATAGAGGGGAAAGGAGAGGGAGAGAGGGAAATAGAGGGGAAATGAGAGGGAGAGAGACAGGGAAATAGAGGGAGAGTGTGAGAGGGAGAAATAGAGGGGAAAGGAGAGGGAGAGAGATAAATAGAGGGGAAATGAGAGGGAGAGAGACAGGGTAATAGAGGGGAAAGGAGAGGAAGAGAGGGAAATAGAGGGGAAAGGAGAGAGAGAGACACTGATTAGACAATAAAATAGGTTGAGCATGGTGTTTGCAATGCCAGGGTTGTGGGTTCGATTCCCACGGGGGACCAGTATGGAAGAAGAAAAAAAAATGTACGAAATGTATGCATTCACTACTGTAAGTCGCTCTGGATAAGAGTGTCTGCTAAATGACTAAAATGTAAAAGTGAGAAATAGAGGGGGGAGGGAGAGAGACAGAGAAATAGAGGGGGAAGGAGAGAGAATGGAATAGAGAGTGGCCATATAGAGATTCTGGGCTTTAGCAACAACACAACTCTTCGGCCCATCTTCCCTCCCTGGTATTATGGATCAAACCTTTTATGAACATTGTGGCAAGCTGGCGCCCACTCAACACCTCAGCTTTTCAGTCCTGGCTGAGCATGGTCAATCAGAGCCAACCAGAGTCTACCGGGAAGAAAACCCCTAGAGATGTTGCTTGAGCCATGTGTCACTGACTGTTTACACACTCGGTTAGATAAACATTTTTTGGGCCAATTTAGCAGTCTGTTACTGTAGCTACCCATTGCTTGTCCCTGTGAATGGAGTGTGTGTGTGGACTTTCACCTCTGGTTTTATCTGATGTTATACACTATCAGCAGCTGGTACAGCTGGTTCTCTCTCTTTAGGTGTACTTAAGAGACCTCTGAAAGAGTACTAGATGGAAACTGGAACTAGACAGGAGAGAGGAGAATACCTTCATTCCAGGGGAGGTTGGTGGGAGAAGCTATCGGAGGATGGGCTCATTGTAATGGCTGGAATGGAATCCATGGAACAGAGTCAAACATGTGGTTTCCATATGTTTAATGTGTTTGATACCGTTCCATTTATTCCATTACAGCCATTACAATGAGCCCACCCTCCTATAACTCCTTCCACCAGCCTCCTCTGCTTCTTTCCATGGATCCTCAAAAGAGGTTACTGTTTTTAGTAGGTCCATGACGATACCAGTATTAAGATACTTGTTAATATCATGGCAAGGAAACAAAACGCGAAGCGGATTTAACAGCCCTAATGTTGGAAACAAACATCAAGTTTTCATCCAGTCACACAATATTTTACATACAGCAGGTTTTTAAAGGAACAAAGAGTTATTTCTTTATTTAACCTTTATTTAACTAGGCAATTCAGTTAAGAACAAATTCTTATTTACAATGACGGCCTACCAAAAGGCAAAAGGCATCCTTGAAAATGTGAATCATATTTTTATTTGGCGTACCCCCGACAGCATTGCGCGTACCCCTGGGGGTACATGTACCCCAGTTTGGGAATACCTGATCTACCGTATCAAAAGCTTTGGCCAAGTCAATAAAAATAGCAGTGCAACATTGGTTAGAATCTAGGGCAATGGTGACATTATTGAGGACCTTAAGGTTGCAATGACACATCCATAACCTGAGCAGAAACCAGATTGCATACCAGAGAGAATACTATAGACATCAAGAAAGCCAGTCAGTTGATTATTGACAAGTTTTTCCAACACTTTTGATAAACAGGGCAAATTAGAAATAGACCTATAACAGTTAGGATCAGCTTGATCTCCCCCTTTAAATAAAGGATGCACCGTGGCTGCCTTCTAAGCAATGGAAACCTCACCAGAGAGGAGAGACAGGTTGAAAAGGTCAGAGATAGGCTTGGCGATTATAGGGGCAGAAACCTTAAAGAAGAAAGGGTCTAAACCATCTGACCCAGATGTTTTTTTGGGGTCAAGTTTAAGGAGCTCCTTTAGCACCTCGAACTCAGTGACCGCCTGCAGGGAGAAGCTTTGTAGCGGAGGGAGGAAAAAGGGAGGCGTATCGGGGCTAGTCGCATTAGAAGGGATGGGAGTATCTCAAATGCAATTCTTGAGGTGGAGTATCTCTGCAAGATCACGGTCGAACCAGGGGCTGAACCTGTTTTTAATTCTCATTTTCTTTATCGGGGCGTGTTTATTAACAATATCACTGAAGATATAAAAAAAGAAGGTCCAAGCTTCTTCAATAGAGGGGATCAAGCTGATTCTATACCCATTTACAGAGGCCAGGTCATGAAGGAATGCTTGCTCATTAAAGTTTTTTAGCAAGCATCTATGACTAATCAGGACAGGACGTTTCACTGAGCAGCCAAGTCTTCTTCGTGTTTTCATTTTTGCCATGGAAAAAATATTGCACCAATGGTATCGTCCTGGCTCTAGCTTTTAGGTATTGTCATTAACACACAAGACACATTAGGTGTTACGTGTTTTGATAAAGCGTCTACTATACGCCCACATGAAATGGAAATTGTATTGACCATTTACCTGATGGAACGGTCTCCCACTTTTGGTGAAGCCACGTGTGTAGTATCATAGCCTACTTTAGTTTCTCTTAAATATGATGGCAGGGAAATGAATTAGAACCATTCATTATTGCCTGGCTACTTTACCGCCCCCATTTTTAAAAAAGGTTTTAGCTCCTAATAGCACTGACTTTGCTGATAGCTACTTCATTGAGGAAAAATTGACTTACTATTGTGGAGATATGTGGTTGTTTCACCAAGCTGTTTTAGGATGAATGCACTGTAAGTCGCTCTGGATAACAGCATCTGCTAAATTACTAAAATTACTTTTAAAATGAGTGAACAGCACTGCTGCATTGAATGTTACCCTGTTTACATTTTCACTGCACTGGGGGCTGTTCCAGATAGCTTGATCAAAGAATGTAATACAGTATTCTGTGTTGCACAGTCAATGAGTGAAATGGAGGCACTCTCTTTAGCATGTGAGTGCTAGGCTTGCTTGTCCTTGAATTGTGCATAAACTGTATTTCCAAAGGGAACCATCTTCAGGGTTTCAGTCTAAATCTCTAAACTGAAACAAAACATCCATATAAGCATAACAGCTAGCACATTAGGCTCCTTGAAAGTTGTGGGAATGCAAGATGTTGGTTTCCCATTGGTTCTGAGAATGAAGCCACAAGTTTCATAACCAGTAAAACGTAAAGTTTTGAGAACTGAAGTACAAATTTTGCCTGTTCTGGGAATGTACATATTTTGGTTACAGGGAGGTACGGAGAACGTTTTACTATGGTTCCCAGAAGGTTTTACTGGGAGTGTAACGAAGACGCAGGGAGTCAGGAAAGTATGTGCAGATGGTGAGTTTAATAATAATAACAAACATAGCGCTTTACAAAAACAAGAGACGTGTCTGGACATGAAAGCTGAACCAATACAGCCTGATGACTGAGGTTGGTGAGGGCTATAATGAAGGGAGAATAATCAGAGTGGTGATGAAGTCCAGGTGTGCTTAACGATGGGGTGCAGGTGTGCACAATATGGGTTGCCAAGGCCGGTGGTTAGTAGACCGGTGACGTCGAATGCCGGAGGGAGGGAGCAGGAGTAGGTGTGACAGGGAGGTTTTATTAATGTTTTGAGAATTAAATTATAGGTTATTATGTTCTGAATATTTTTGAACGAAATGTAAAGGTTATTTGGAGGTTTTTAAATAACTTCCTTAAAACTTTCACTGAATGTTTAAGTAAGACTTTTAATAACACTGCTAGCTTAGGTTAACTGTTTTGAACTCCAAGCACAGATATGACGATAGCGCCGGAGCAGAAGATAGGCATTTTACGTGCCCCCAACGGATTGTGTTTTTTTGTTTGTAGCTTTTTTTTGTACAAATTTTGTACATATTGCCGCTACCATCTCTTATGACTTCTAGACATCAGGACTACGATTACTCACCACGGACTAGCAGAATCCTTTTTCTTCTTTCACAACTGTGATGAGCCCGAGGCGGAGGATATACGGCTCCCTTGGGAACAGTCCCCGACCCCCGTGATCTGTGTGAAGAGGGGGCGGAAAAAGAGAGGCCGGAGAGCGGGCTGCCTTCTGAGAATTTGGAGGCGATCGAATAAACCCCCACTAACCTCAATTCTGCTAGCAAACATGCAATCTTTGGACAATAAATTCGAAGAGTTACGGCGAAAATTAAACTACCAACGGGACATTAAAAACTGTAACATCTTATGCTTCATGGAGTCGTGGCTGAATGACGACAATATCAACATACAGCTGGCTGGTTATACGATGTACCGGCAGGATTGAATAGCAGCGTCTGGTAAGACAAGGGGCGGCGGACTATGTATTTTTGTAAATAACAGCTGGTGCACGATATCTAAGGAAGTCTCAAGCTATTGCTCGCCTAAGGTTGAGTATATCATGATAAGTTGTAGACCACACTACCTACCGAGAGAGTTCTCATCTGTATTATTCGTAGCTGTTTACATACCACTTCAGTCAGAGGTTGGCACTAAAATAGCATTGAATGAGTTGTATTCCGACTTAAGCAAACAAGAAAACTCTCACCCAGAGGCGGCGCTCCTAGTAGCCGGAGCATTTAATGCAAGGAAACTTAAATCAGTTTTTCCACATTTTTATCAGCATGTTAAATTTGCAACCAGAAGGAAAATAACTTTGGACCACCTATACTCAACACACAGAGATGCATACAAAGCTCTCCCTCGCCCTCCATTTGGCAAATCTGACCATAATTCCATCCTCCTGATTCCTGCTTACAAGCAGAAATTAAAGCAGGAAGCACCAGTGACTAGATCAATAAAAAAGTGGTCAGATGAAGCAAATGCTAACTACAGGACTGTTTTGCTAGCACAGACTGGAAAATGTTCCAGGATTCCTCCAATGGCAATGAGGAGTACACCACATCTGTAATTGGCATCATCAATAAGTGCATCGACGACGTTGCCCCCACAGTGACCATACCTACATACCCCAACCAGAAGCCATGGATTACAGGCAGCATCCTCACTGAGCTAAAGGCTAAAGCTACCGCTTTCAAGGAGCGGGACTCCAAACCGGAAGCGTATAAGAAATCCCGCTATGCCTTCCGATGAACCATCAAACAGGAAAAGCATCAATACAGGACTAAGATCGAGTTGTACTACACCGGCTCTGATGCTCGTCGGATGTGGCAGGGCTTGAAAACTATTACAGACTACAAAGGGAAACACAGCCGAGAGCTGCCCAGTGACACGAGCCTACCAGACGAGCTAAATCACTTCTATGCTCGCTTCGAGGCAAATAACATTGCATGCATGAGAGCACCAGCTGTACCGGAAGACTGTGTGATCACGCTCTCCGCAGCCGATGTGAGTAAGACCTTTAGACAGGTCAACATTCACAAGACCTGCAGAGCCAGACGGATTACCAGGATGTGTACTGTGGGCATGCGCTGACCAACTAGCAAGTGTCTTCACTGACATTTTCAACCTCTCCCTATCCGAGTCTGTAATACCAACATGTTTTAAGCAGACCACCATAATGCCTGTGGCCAAGAACACTAAGGTAACCTGCCTAAATGACTATCGTCCCATAGCACTCACGTCTGTAGCCATGAAGTGCTTTGAAAGGCTGGTCATGGCTCACATCAACACCATTATCCCAGAAACCCTAGACCCACTCCAATTTGCATACCCCCCCAACAGATCCAGAGATAATGCAATCTCTATTGCACTCCACATTGCCCTTTCCCACCTGGACAAAAGGAACACCTATGTGAGAATGCTATTCATTGACTACAGCTCAGTGTTCAACACCATAGTGCCCTCAAAGCTCATCACTAAGCTAAGGACCCTGGGACTAAACACCTCCCTCTGCAACTGGATCCTGGACTTCCTGACGGGACGCCCCCAGGTGGTGAGGGTAGGTAACAACACATCCGCCATGCTGATCCTCAACACAGGGGCCTCTCAGGGGTGCGTGCTCAGCCCCCTCCTTTACTCCCTGTTCACTCATGACTGCATGGCCAGGCACGACTCCAACACCATCATTAAATTAGCAGATGACCCAACTGATCACCGACAACAAAGAGACAGCATATAGGGAGGAGGTCAGAGACCTGGCCGTGTGGTGCCAGGACAACAACCTCTCCCTCAAAGTGATCAAGACAAAGGAGATGATTGTGGACTACAGGAAAAAGAGGACTGAGCATGCCCCCATTCTCATTGACGGGGCTGCAGTTGAGAGCTTCAAGTTCCTTGGTGTCCACATCACCAACAAACTAACATGGTCCAAGCACACCAAGACAGTCGTGAAGCGGGAACGACAAAACTTATTCCCCCTCAGGAGACTGAAAATATTTGTCATGGGTCCTCAGATTCTCAAAAGGTTCTATAGCTGCACCTTCGAGAGCATCCTGACTGGTTGCATCACTGCCTGGTATGGCAGCTCCTCGGCACCTGACCGCAAGGCACTACAGAGGGTAATGCGAACAGCCCAGTACATCACTGGGGCCAAGTTTCCTGCCATCCAGGACCTCTATACCAGGCGATGTCAGAGGAAGGCCCTTAAAATTGTCAAAGACTCCAGCCACCCTAGACGTAGGCTGGTCTCTCTGCTACCGCACGGCAAGCGGTACCAGAGCGCCACGTCTAGGTCCAAGAGGCTTCTAAACAGCTTCTACCCCCAAGCCATAAGACTCCTGAACATCTAGTCAAATGGCTACCGAGACTATTTGCATGCCCCCCCCCCCTCCTCTCCACACCACTTTCACTATCTGTTGTCATCTATGCATAGTCACTTTAATAACTCTACCTAGATGTACATAGTACCTCAACTAACCGGTGCCCCCGCACATTGACTCTGTACTGGCACCCCCCTGTATATATTGTTATTTTTTACTGCTGCTCTTTAATTACTTGTTACTTTTATCTCTTATTCTTATCTGTATTGTTTTGAAACTGTACTGTTGATTAGGGGCTCATAAATAAGCATTTCACTGTAAGGTCTACACCTTTTGTGACTAATAAAATTTGATTTGACATACGGAAATGTATTTGCTTTAGCATTAATCATGCAAACACATTTCTTTTTTATGGTGGCTCAGCATCAGTGAGATTCAAACCTATGATCTTATATTGTCTGTCCATGGAATCAGTCCACTGTGCCACCAGAATGGAGCTAGCATGCCATGCTTTTAAGTTTTTTATCATAAAGTTTTTAATTTTAGTCTATTCAAACAGACCCCATTTCAAAAGATCTTATTAAGATCAGGTGTGGCCAATTAGTGGTGTAGCCAACACACCTGAACACACTTAACAAGATAGAGGATCGAGAGAGTTTTGTTGAGAACGGAATGTATCTGTTTTTAAATAACATTCCTTGAACATTGAACTTTACTAATGTATTTTTTTAAATGGGAAGTCTTCTTAATGTTCTGAGAACATGACTTTAACTAAAACCATGAGGAAACCTGCAGAAAACGTTATGCTGAAGTACTGAAATTCCCACAGAATAACTTTGTTTCTTCTTCTTCGGGATTGGTGTCCCTTCCACTGGACGGTTGAGCTAACGTAGGCTAATGCGATTAGCATGAGGTTGTAAGTAACATGAAAACTTCCCAGGACATAGACATATCTGATATTGGCAGAAAGCTGAAATTCTTGTTAATTAACTGCACTGTCCAATTTACAGTAGCTATTACAGTGAAAGAATACCATGCGGTTTGAGGAGAGTGCACAATTTTGAACATGAAAAGTTATTAATAAACAAATTAGGCACATTTGGGCAGTCTTGATACAACATTTTGAACAGAAATACAATGGTTCATTGGATCAGTCTAAAACTTTGCACATACACTGCTGCCATCTAGTGGCCAAAGTCTAAATTGCACCTGGGCTAGAATAATACATTTTGGCCTTTCTCTTGCATTTCAAAGAGGATGGGTAAAAAAAAATACAAAAGAACGGTTGGTATTTTCTTTGTATTATCTTTTACCAGATCTATTGTGTTATATTCTCCTACATTCCTTTCACATTTCCACAAACTTCAAAGTGTTTCCTTTCAAATAGTACCAAGAATATGCATATCCTTTCTTCTGGGCCTGAGCTACAGGCAGTTAGATTTTGGTATGTCATTTTAGACAACAAAAAAATAAAAGGGGCGGATCCTTAAGAGGATCCTTAATGTTCTCTGAATGTTCTCAGAGATGTTCTGAGAGACTTCAAATAGGACCAAGAGAAAATCTGTAGAAAACCTTATGCTGAAGTACTGAAATTCTCACAGATGAATGTTGTTTCTTAAGGTTCTCGGAACAATTTAAGAACATTACTTTAAATATAACCAGGAAGAAACCTGTTGGAAACGTTTTGCTGAAGTGTTGAAATTCCCACAGAAGAATGATATTTCTTAACGTTCTCTGAACTATTTGAGAACATTCCTAATGTCAAACCAGTTGTAGAACGTTCCTAGAAAATGACAAAAAATGTAATTAAATCTAACCATGTTTGAACTTTTTGCAAATGTTCTGTTAAAGTAATGAAATACCAAGAAAATAAAGTTAGTTTAAGTTCCTTAAATGGGCTGAGAATTTTCCAAAGCCAAGCAACTATCCTTCACCATTCGCAGAATGTTGTGGGAAGGTTGAATGCAAACAACCATAGGACAACCACACTCTCACCAAGCTCTAAGAAACATATGGTTCTCAAACATTATGTGCTAGCTGGGTATGTTGTAGTGTTCCATTCATTACAACAACCCCTGTCCTTGTCATGTCCTAATTCTCCTGATTTCCCGCTCTGTGACTCCCTGTGATGTTCACAACACCATAATCCTTGCTTAGAAACTCTCCATTTTGTAGTAAACCATCTTTCCTTGTTTAATTCCCAAATCTCCAGGCTGGTGTGTCTGTGTTAGGCTGTTAAGGCAGTCAAGTAAGAAGAGCTTTTGAAGTGTTGCCGCCACAAGGCAATCAATCCACACGTTTATTCGACACTGCTCCCGTTAATTTCCCCCGATGTTGACATTTGATTTGCCATCCATAATATTTGCCCACCGTTAGGGGAGCGCTCCATCAGGTTTTGTTTTATAGGTGAGCAGGCGTTGGGTTACATAGCTAATGAAGTTCGTTAGAGCCAGGGCCTCAGTGTTCCTTTGATGCCATATTCATGCCGATGCCTTCTGTAACTGTGTGAACTGTAAAATAGTCAGTTAATAATTCCACTGCTTGGAGAAGCAGCAGGCAGGGCAATGAAGTTAGTGTTGGAGGGCGCTGAGAGCAGTGGAGGCTGCTGAGGGGAGGACGGCTCATAATAATGTCTGGAATGGAGTCAACCACATGGATCAACCACATGGAAACCACATCATTGATGTGTTTGATACCATTCTGTTGACTCCATTCCAGTCATTATTATGAGCCGTCCTCCCCTCAGCAGCCTCCACTGAGTTGAGAGAAGTAGGCCTACTGTAATTCATCAAGCAGCATTTGTTGATCTCCATGCTAAAGGAACAAAATATTGCAACCCAACCTCCAAATGAAAAAGAGTCCAGGGCACGTTTTCGCAGTATTCATGGGTAAACCATTGGTAATGTCTGGAGTGACCTGTCACAGTGCAGTCTAATGTTGCGTTGCACTATAGGCGTTGCCTCTTACTGTAAAATGTTTTATTAAAAATAATCTAATCTGATTTATATCATTACCTCTGTCATAGATATTCATTGGCTGGCACTGCTAATGCTCATAAAGGTTATCTGTAATCTGAATGTATATTGGGTGGCATATTGGAAAAAGCAGTGCTGTAGCCTATAAGCAGTAACTCAATGCATGTAAGAACCTTGAATAATAGTTTTTTGACTGGATGCTAAGACTGTTTCTAGATATAGGCTTTACTGAACGTAGAATTAGAATTAATTTGATTTGCAATTTTAAGCTTCCCCATGAGTTTACTGGTCACATTTCCATGGTCAGAGGTTCCAAGTCTGTTCTATTCATTCAATTTCTATGGACCTGAAGCTCTAACTCTCCTTATCTGACCATCGAGAGTTAATCAGCCACCTCATCCAATTACAGAGATTGCCTGTAAAGTCACATTGAAATGCAATCGATCTGAGGTGAGCGTCCATGACACTTGTATGGGTCAAATAATCAACTGTTGTTTATTAAAGCACGTTTGTCATTGACAGATCTGCCACACAGGGCCTTAGAATAGAGTTACACTTGGAAAAATATGAAGGTCCGCATTACAAACTATGCATACATTCCAATTAAACATGCTAATTTCCTCTCGCTTCCTTTCGATTGTTCTCAATGTCAAACCGCTTAGTCCCTATTCACTTGCCTTGTAAACCACTTCTGGTGTGTTGTTGCTAATGTCTCAGAGTTTCACCAATTGACAATGACGACTTTTATAATTCAGCTGGGTTTTCTAGTCGGCACGGACAACAGTTTGCCCTCTATCGGACAGATCCGGCTAGGTAATTACTTCCATAATCCCCGTCACCTGCTTCCATAGTCAAGATTCATTAGCCATATCAGTTTATTAATCCATGTGTAATTAAGCACGAGACACCTCAAGGGCCCAACAAGGGAATGTCACCTCTCCTGTTATCCGTGTGACGTTCCCGGTGAAATTCACCTCAAATGACCCCAGAGGCCCTCTTGGCCTTGTCACTTCAGAGAGCCTGAAAATATGCCAAGTTGCTAAACTACCATTTAACCATGAGCATTGTGTAGAGGATAACTTGTTTGCTGGTAAAAGTGTATGTCTAGACTTTCTGTGGAGGAATGGATGAGATAGGCTATATACTAATCCATTATACACAAACACATATCCCTTTAGTGATATTCAGGATCCGTGAACTAGGAAACACATATCCCTTTAGTGATATTCAGGATCCGTGAACTAGGAAACACATATCCCTTTAGTGATATTCAGGATCCGTGAACTAGGAAACACATATCCCTTTAGTGATATTCAGGATCCGTGAACTAGGAAACACATATCCCTTTAGTGATATTCAGGATCCGTGAACTAGGAAATGTCATAGATGTAATATGTGTAAAAGGTTGAGACCGGATGAGACCTACTGCCATTTGGCAGCTGAAAAAGTATAATTTAGAAAATTCTGAAATTGCCATCAGAAATTGAAAGTGACTTGTATAGACCTACAGTGCTGTCCTTTACAAAATGACTAAAGGACAGTATCGTCTAACAAATATGTTTTTATTTCCATTAGTATAGAAATAGAGGCTAACTTTTAGTAATATGTATAGTTATTCTACAGACAATGATAGGAATGGGTGATATTTTAGACTGAATGTCACTGACTATTCTGAGCACAAGGGTAGGCTTATATGAGGGACCCTGAAGGTGACTGTGACTTGGGAGGGAGACTGCCACAGGAAGATGTGATTTGGTTGGTTGGTTGCCCAGCTCTACCATACAAATAAGAGAGTAATTTCTCCAGTATGGAGAGATCTGAGGAGAAAGACCTCCAATAGGATGATGTAGTACTCTTAACCAGGGGTTGGAACTGGTTCAGCGAACAGAACCGAAAACCGGAAAATAAGGACATTTTTCAAGGAACAGAAACGGAATCCGGAACGAAAGTGATCCATACTGTTCCGGAACAGAACAGTTATTCTAAAAGCATGGGAACCGGTTAATAACATAATTTTACATTCCAGTCATTTTATTCTAGTCCCACAAAGAAACTCAGCGCCAATGCAAAGCCCTCACTCTGTCACTCAGAAACCTATTCCATTGTCTGCCTGCAAGCTGAAAATCTTTACCTGTGTGTGTTTAGGCTACCTGCCCCTACCTCCTCCGAACCATAGGCTACTGTACTAACGTTACAAGTGTGATTCAGAAGATAGGGAGAGATATTTGTAATTAGCTAGAGAAGAATGGATTACCTTTTTCAATGCTAGTTAAGGATACTATAGGCCTAGTTATCACATTTCACGTTGAATTTATTAAAAGGTAAGACGTGTTTTTTAAATTTTGGTACTGCTCTGCAAACACAAACTTGTTAGCTAGCTAGCTCAAAAGACATTTGAAGTTCCTCCATAGAAGCCACTCCTCCTTGATATAGTTCTGTGGACCTAATTCAGATAATGCATGTCATAACAAGAGGCCCTGCACTTTAAAGCCCCCTCCTCAACCGTCTTTTGCTCTCTCCCCACCCGCAAAATGTCAATGGCATCTTGCGCCATAGGCTACACTTGTCTGTCCATCACGCATGTAAACAATTAGCTTGCCTGATCTGTCCACACTGATTGGTGAAGTAATTTAATGAGATAAATGTAAAAAAAAAAATGAATTCACAGGTTAAAAAAGGAACAGAAAGGAACAATATAAACCAGTACCTTTTTTTTCTTGACATGGTTCATAATTTCTGGAGCTGGTCGGAACAGTGGAACGGAACAAAAGAATGTGTGGTTCTGTTCAGGACTAACTTAGTTTCCAACCCCTGCTCTTAACCCTTTTTCACACTAATAAAGCAAAGCCAGTTCAGAAAGGGAACCCAAGTGCCCGATTGCCCCAATTAGATGCTAGTAACAATCATGCTACCTTATTTCGCAGTCTATTTAAGGTGACTGGTTCTGCTCTCACATCCTGCTGCCGTTTGCTGCTACTGCTAGTATGCATTTGCTTTTGCTCCCACCACCTGCCCAGCATCCACCTGTTAGATTCTGTTTTCCTGCTGGGGGATTGGTGTAGCTTACCGCACTCACTGCTTGTAGGTAATTGTATATATTGACGCTTTGCTTGGGCAGTGTGCTACCCTGAAGGAGCAGAGCCTATATCACCAAGTCTTGCATTATTCATTCTTTAATGAATGGTTAAACATATTTCTAGGTGGTGTTTCCTTTCTGAACTGAACTTAGCCAAGCCAAGTCGAGCTGTACTGTGCTAGGATCCACCACAGTTTCTGGTCCCTTGCTCTGAAAGAAAAACATCATAGCCAGCGCAGTACGGTTTGAGTCAGCATGATCATGTAAAAAAGGCTACTTGACTGTTAACACGTTCTGGTATGACTTCTCCTGTATCCTCCACCCAGACAAGTAGTCTTCACTCGCCATTGATTCAGCCCTCTTCATCTGGGAATACTTTGGAACAGCTCTGTAGAGGGTTTGATATAAACAGACAGTCTTAGGATGATTAATTAGTTACAATCTGTGTTTCCTTGGGTCCTTCTGGGTTGTGTCTCAAATGGAACCCGTTTCCCTATATAGTGCACTACTTTGGGCCCTGGTCAAAAGTAGTGCACTATGTAGGGAATAGAGTGCCATTTCGGATGCAACCCTAAAGCTGTAGCATGTAGACATGATTGGAGGCGATGCGAGCACCTGCAGTCCCAACACATTACACAGTTCCCACCCGGTAATGGTGAAATGAATCCTGTTCCCTCTGAGACTCCTAACATTTTGCTGAGATTTCAACTCCAAAGCTCTTACCGGATTTGCCACCTGGGGTCCATAATCAAAAAAATCCTGTCATGAAGCTTGGAGAATGTTGTTCTCTGATAGCAGTATCGGGCAAGCAGTTAAGTTTCTCTCACCTCTGGGCTCACACTTTCTCTCTCACACACACACACACGCACACACACACACCCTACCACCTCCAATGTGTTTGAGCATTTCAGGAGCTCATGCCCTTCATTTGACTTTGTCTTTTTTTGTCATTGTTCTCACCCTATTGCAAGACTCTGGTTTTCACCCCATTGCAAGACTCTGGTTTTCACCCCATTGCAAGACTCTGGTTTTCACCCCATTGCAAGAGAGTCATTCGCCTTCATTAGGAGCCTGAAGCAAGATAGTTCCAATCATCCCATTGATGTGATCTTGCTAGGCCGCACTGAGATGGCCGCCTGGGTTCTTTTTCTTTGGTTAATAATTTGGGTGAATTTTGTCCCATTCCTCCTGACAGACCTGGTGTAACTGAGTCAGGTTTGTAGGCCTCCTTGCTCGCACACACTTTTTCAGTTCTGCCCACACATTTTCTATAGGATTGAGGTCAGGGCTTTGTGATGGCCACTCCAACACCTTGACTTTGTTGTCCTTAAGCCATTTTGCCACAACTTTGGAAGTATGCTTGGGGTCATTGTCCATTTGGAAGACCCATTTGCGACCAAGCTTTAACTTCCTGACTGATGTCTTGAGCTGTTGCTTCAATATATCCACGTAATTTTCCTACCTCATGATGCCATCTACACTGCTCAAAAAAATAAAGGGAACACTTAAACAACACAATGTAACTCCAAGTCAATCACACTTCTGTGAAATCAAACTGTCCACTTAGGAAGCAACACTGATTGACAATACATTTCACATGCTGTTGTGCAAATGGAATAGACAACAGGTGGAAATTATAGGCAATAAGCAAGACACCCCCAATAAAGGAGTGGTTCTGCAGGTGGTAACCACAGACCACTTCTTAGTTCCTATGCTTCCTGGCTGATGTTTTGGTCACTTTTGAATGCTGGCGGTGCTTTCACTCTAGTGGTAGCATGAGACGGAGTCTACAACCCACACAAGTGGCTCAGGTAGTGCAGCTCATCCAGGATGGCACATCAATGCGAGCTGTGGCAAGAAGGTTTGCTGTGTCTGTCAGCGTAGTGTCCAGAGCATGGAGGCGCTACCAGGAGACAGGCCAGTACATCAGGAGACGTGGAGGAGGCCGTAGGAGGGCAACAACCCAGCAGCAGGACCGCTACCTCCGCCTTTGTGCAAGGAGGAGCAGGAGAAGCACTGCCAGAGCCCTGCAAAATGACCTCCAGCAGGCCACAAATGTGCATGTGTCTGCTCAAACGGTCAGAAACAGACTCCATGAGGGTGGTATGAGGGCCCGACGTCCACAGGTGGGGGTTGTGCTTACAGCCCAACACTGTGCAGGACGTTTGGCATTTGCCAGAGAACACCAAGATTGGCAAATTTGCCACTGGCGCCCTGTGCTCTTCACAGATGGAAGCAGGTTCACACTGAGCACGTGACAGACGTGACAGAGTCTGGAGACGCCGTGGAGAACGTTCTGCTGCCTGCAACATCCTCCAGCATGACCGGTTTGGCGGTAGGTCAGTCATGGTGTGGGGTGGCATTTCTTTGGGGGGCCGCACAGCCCTCCATGTGCTCGCCAGAGGTAGCCTGACTGCCATTAGATACCGAGATGAGATCCTCAGACCCCTTGTGAGACCATATGCTGGTGCGGTTGGCCCTGGGTTCCTCCTAATGCAAGACAATGCTAGACCTCATGTGGCTGGAGTGTGTCAGCAGTTCCTGCAAGAGGAAGGCATTGATGCTATGGACTGGCCCGCCCGTTCCCCAGACATGAATCCAATTGAGCACATCTGGGACATCATGTCTCGCTCCATCCACCAACGCCACTTTGCACCACAGACTGTCCAGGAGTTGGCGGATGCTTTAGTCCAGGTCTAGGAGGAGATCCCTCAGGAGACCATCCGCCACCTCATCAGGAGCATGCCCAGGCGTTGTAGGGAGGTCATACAGGCACGTGGAGGCCACACACACTACTGAGCCTCATTTTGACTTGTTTTAAGGACATTACATCAAAGTTGGATCAGCCTGTAGTGTGGTTTTCCACTTTAGTTTTGAGTGTGACTCCAAATCCAAACCTCCATGGGTTGATAAATTGGATTTCCATTGATTATTTTTGTGTGATTTTGTTGTCAGCACATTCAACTATGTAAAGAAAAAAGTATTTAATAAGATTATTTCTTTCATTCAGATCTAGGATGTGTTGTTTAAGTGTTCCCTTTATTTTTTTGAGCAGTATATTTTGTGAAGTGCACCAGTCCCTCCTACAGCAAAGCACCCCCACAACATGATGCTGCCACCTCCGTGCTTCATGATTGGGATTGTGTTCTTCGGCTTGCAAGCCTCCCCCTTTTTCCTCCAAACATAACGATGGTCATTATGGCCAAACAGTTCTATTTTTGTTTCATCAGACCAGAGGACATTTCTCCAAAAAGTACGATCTTTGTCCCCATGTGCAGTTGCAAACCGTAGTCTGGCGTTTTTATGGCGGTTTTGGAGCTGTGGCTTCTTCCTTGCTGAGCAGCCATTCAGGTTATGTCGATATAGGACGCGTTTTACTGTGGATATATATACTTTTGTACCTGTTTCCTCCTGCATCTTCACAAGGTCCATTGCTGTTGTTCTGGGATTGATTTGCACTTTTCGCACCAAAGTATGTTCATCTCATGGAGACAGAAGGCGTAACCTTCCTGAGCGGTATGGCGGCTGCGTGGTCCCATGGTGTTTATACTTGCGTACTATTGTTTGTACAGAAGAACGTGGTATCGTCAGGCATTTGGAAATTGCTCCCAAGGATGAAACAGACTTGTGGAAGTCTACAATTTTTTTTCTGAGGTCTTGGCTGATTTCTTTAGATTGTCCCATGATGTCAAGCAAAGAGGCACTGGGTTTGAAGGTAGGCCTTGAAATACATCCACAGGTACACCTCCAATTGACTCAAATGATGTCAATTAGTCTATCAGAAGCTTCTAAAGCCATGACATCATTTTCTGGAATTTTCCAAGCTGTTTAAAGGCACAGTCAACTTAGTGTATGTACATTTCTGACCCACTGGATTGGAATTGTGATAGAGTGAGTTATAAGTGAAATAATCTGTCTGGAAACAATTGTTGGAAAAATTACTTGTGTCGTAGATGTAGATGTCCTAACCGACTTGCCAAAACTATAGTTTGTTAACAAGAAATTTGTGGAGTGGTTGAAAAATTAGTTTAATGACTCCAACCTAAGTGTATGTAAACTTCCGACTTCAACTGTACCATGGAGGCTTGTGGTATTTATACTATCTCCTGAAGGACACGTACCATGGAGACTTGTGGTATTTATACTATCTCCTGAAGGACACGTACCATGGAGGCTTGTGGTATTTATGCTATCTACCATGGAGGCTTGTGGTATTTATACTATCTCCTGAAGAAAGGTTGTTAGCCGTCATGTCCTTTCCCAGTGATAATTGGCCTAACAAGAATTGCAGTAAGTATAATGAGGCTTTGCGGATGGACTATTCCCGGCCTGATCAGCTTTCTCAGCATCTCGTAGATGTGGCATTCTCCATATCATGTGTGTGCACTTTATGTAGAGTAGTCTGCACCACATTGGTTTTGTTTTTTCAGATCCCTCCTAAAAAGCTTTTTTCTTCTTGTTTTTCCACCAGGGCTATTGGTCCATTCCATTTCCCCATCCCCTGGGCCTGCGATCATGCAGGGCCTGATTGTGAAAGCTGTGGCAGATTTGTGCTCTTATCACAGTGCAGCCAATGCTCTCCCCAGGCTCCCCGAAAGTCTCCTTGATTCATTAGTGCATTTGATTATTAGCATCTGAGTGCCGAGTATCTCTGGCACCGCTTTGACCTGAAAACGTCCGTCTGGATGTGAGTGGAACAATAAAAAAAATTGTGACTCAAAAAAACAGCTCCCTAGCCCCACACACACATTGATTTTACCTTTATTTAACCTGTTGTGGCTAGGGGGCAGTATTTGCACGGCCGGATAAAAAACGTACCCGATTTAAACTGGTTACTACCAGAAACGAGAATATGCATATAATTAGTAGATTTGGATAGAAAACACTCTAGAGTTTCTAAAGCTGTTTGAATGGTGTCTGTGATAATAACAGAACTCATATGGCAGGCCCAAACCTGAGAAGATTCCATACAGGAAGTGCCCTGTCTGACAATTTGTTCTCCTTCTGTGGCATCTCTATCGAAAATACAGCATCTCTGCTGTAACGTGACATTTTCTAAGGCTTCCATTGGCTCTCAGAAGGCGCCAGAAAGTGGAATGACATCTCTCCTGTCTCTGGGCGAAAAACAGCAGGAGATTTTGTGAGTGGTCAGGCTGAGAAACAACATTTGTTGTTGAAGTAGAAGCCCTGGGAGTGCATTCTGACCAAGAACAGCAAAGGTAATCCAATTTTTCTTATAGTAAATCTGAGTTTGGTGAGGGCCAAACTTGGTGGGTGTCAAATTAGCTAGCCGTGATGGCCGGGCTATGTACTCAAAATATTGCACAATGTGCTTTCGCCGAAAAGCTATTTTAAAATCTGACACCACGATTGCATAAAGGAGTTCTGTATCTATAATTCTTAAAATAAATGTTATGTATTTTGTGAAAGTTAATCGTGAGTAATTTAGTAAATTCACCGGAAGTTTGCGGTGGTTATGCTAGTTCTGAACATCACATGCTAATGTAAAAAGCTGTTTTTTGATATAAATATGAACTTGATTGAACAAAACATGCATGTATTGTATAACATAATGTCCTAGGAGTGTCATCTGATGAAGATCATCAAAGGTTAGTGCTGAGCATATGGGTGCTAAAAGGCCATCAGGGAGCGATACTTCAGACTAAATAATAAGACCAAGCCATCTATTGTCTCGTGAACAGATTATATGACATAAATGGTGTCGTAGCGTCTGTCAACAGACTGTGGGATGGGAAGACTAACGAGGAACAGTAGTTCAGGTGCTTTGTTTTTCAGAAGGGGAGGTGGCTTTGGATGAGGGTTTCTGTTTAGGGGGGTGGAGACTTCTCAAATCTGGTTAGTATCTTATCTCATAAATCTCTCCCCAAAACCTAATTATGATCTTACGCAATATTTTAGTTCTGGATTACAGAGATAACCCGGGTGTTTATTCTTGGCAGAACAACAACAGCAGAGATACATCATAAAACTAATGCTAAAAGGCATCAGGTGAGACGTTAGCCATAGCATACTGTATATCCATCTTTTTTTATTACAAACGTTCCATTCTACTGTATTTTCGAAACAGAACATGAATAACACATTCAATAACACCTCTCCTGAGACCTCCCCGAGGTGAGAAAACACAGGCTACCATCCAAGAGACACGCGAGACTAAATAAACAAGAGTAAAGGCCTCGCCATAGCGCTCTTAGTCAAATCAAATCAAATTTGATTAGTCACATGCGCCGAATACAACAGGTGTAGACCTTACAGTGAAATACTTACTTACGAGCCCCTAACCAACAGTGTAGTTTAAAAAAAAATACACATAAGAATAAGAGATAAAAGTATTTAAAGAGCAGCAGTAAAAAGTAACAATATATACAGGGGGGTGCCAGTACAGAGTCAATGTGTCAACCGGGCACCGGTTAGTTGAGGTAGTATGTACATGTAGGTAAAGTTATTAAATTGACTATGCATAGATGACAACAGAGAGTGGCAGTGGTGTGGAGAGGGGAGGGGGGGCAATGCAAATAGTCTAGGTAGCCATTTGACTAGATGTTCAGGAGTCTTATGGCCTAGGGGTAGAAGCTGTTTAGAAGCCTCTTAGACCTAGACTTGGTGCTCCGGTACCGCTTGCAGAGAGAACAGCCTAGCAGAGAGAACAGTCTATGACTAGGGTGGCTGGAGTCTTTGACAATTTTAAGGGCCTTCCTTTGACACCGCCTGGTATAGAGGTCCTGGATGGCAGGAAGCTTGGCCCCAGTGATGTACTGGGCCGTTCGCACGACCCTCTGTAGTGCCTTGCGGTCGGAAGCTGAGCCGTTTCCACACCAGGCGGTGATGCAACCAGTCAGGAGGCTCTCGATGGTGCAGCTGTAGAACCTTTTGAGGATCTGAGGACCCATACCAAATATTTTCAGTCTCCTGAGGGGGAAAAGGTTTTGTCGTGCCCGCTTCACGACTGTCTTGGTGTGCTTGGACCATGTTAGTTTGTTGGTGATGTGTACACCAAGGAGCTTGAAGCTCTCAACTGCAGCCCTGTCGATGAAAATGGGGCATGCTTGGTCCTCTTTTTCCTGTAGTCCACAATCATCTCCTTTGTCTTGATCACATTGAGGGAGAGGTTGTTGTCCTGGCACCACACGGCCAGGTCTCTGACCTCCTCCCTATATGCTGTCTCTTTGTTGTCGGTGATCAGGCCTACCACTGTTCTGTCATCGGCAAATTTAATGATGGTGTTCGAGTCGTGCCTAGCCGTGCAGTCATGAGTGGACAGGGAGTACAGGAGGGGGCTGAGCATGCACCCCTGAGGGGCCCTGTGTTGAGGATCAGCGTGGCGGATGTGTTGTTACCTACCCTCACCACCTGGGGGCGTCTCGTCAGGAAGTCCAGGATCCAGTTGCAGAGGGAGGTGTTTAGTCCCAGGGTCCTTAGCTTAGTGATGAGCTTTGAGGGAACTATGGTGTTGAACGCTAAGCTGTAGTCAATGAATAGCATTCTCACATAGGTGTTCCTTTTGTCCAGGTGGGAAAGGGCAGTGTGGAGTGCAATAGAGATTGCATCATCTGTGGATCTGTTGGGGCGGTATGCAAATTGGAGTGGGTCTAGGGTTTCTGGGATAATGGTGTTGATGTGAGCCATGACCAGCCTTTCAAAGCACTTCATGGCTACAGACGTGAGTGCTATGGGTCGGTAGTTTATCTAGGCAGGTTATCTTAGTGTTCTTGGGCACAGGCACTATGGTGGTCTGCTTAAAACATGTTGTATTACAGATTCGGACAGGGAGAGGTTGAAAATGTCAGTGAAGACACTTGCTAGTTGGTCAGTGCATGCTCGCAGTACACATCCTGGTAATCTGTCTGGCCCTGCGGCCTTGTGAATGTTGACCTGTCTAAAGGTCTTACTCACATCGGCTGTGGAGAGCGTGATCACACAGTCTTCCGGTACAGCTGGTGCTCTCATGCATGTTTCAGTGTTATTTGCCTCGAAGCGAGCATAGAAGTAGTTTAGCTCGTCTGGTGGGCTTGTGTTACTGGACAGCTCTCGGCTGTGCTTCCGTTTGTAGTCTGTAATGGTTTGCAAGCTCTGCCACATCCGACGAGCATCAGAGCCGGTGTAGCACGACTCGATCTTAGTCCTGTATTGACGCTTTGCCTGTTTGATGGTTCGTTGGAGGGCATAGCGGGATTTCTTATAAGCTTCTAGGTTGGAGTCCCACTCCTTGAAAGTGGAAGCTTTTCTCACAATGGTAAAGAGGCCCATCACGTTCAATGCGTTGAAGAGTGAGTTTATTGTTCCACAGTGGGTTAAAATGGCGGGTTAGAGTGTAGGGTCAAGTGTGTGATTAGGGACTGGGGCAAATGATTGCTTTGTCACCCACTAGACTGCTATTACTACTATTACCACCACTACTACTATTATTACACCCCCAATGATGGTAATGATTGCTTTGGAGTTGGCTGAATTGGTACTGATCATATATCAGGATCCATTTAATTCACTTTATTATTTACCTAATTCTTACACCTTGTGATGGCTGTATTTCAGGGAGAATCAAGAGCAGGGACAAACGGGCCATCGGGCAATTCTGGCAAATGCCAGATGGGCTGGTCTGTCTTTAGCCCAGGGGGCTCAAAATTATAATTATTAGGCTAATAACGGGGGCCTTTAGGAAAAATGGGCCAGTGTGTGGGCCTTGAAGAAAAACTATTTGTATTTGAGTCCCAGTCCACCCCTGATTGAGAGGAAGTGAAACATCAGCCATACCACCTTGGTCCAACACATTCTAATATTAAACATTGGTGCAGTACTGCAGAGCATTCCCTTGACCAATTTGTTTCAGTTGTGATATCGTCGTCAATTGTTCATACAAAACCTCAAAATGAATAGACACACTCCGAAAAAGCAAGAAGAATATTTAATTTCTTCAACTATCAAGTTTGATTCCTTAATTGGCAATGAGAAAGTCTCAATGCTCAAATAGCTGAAAGCCTGGGTAATTTCCAATGCACTTTTTTCTGGTTGATACCGGGGGTGAAATAGTTCTGTACTTGTAATTAGATTTAAATGGATTCTTTCAGACAGTTCCCTTCCTTCAGCACTCTGCCAGCCTTAAGAATCTGCTCATCTCAACATGACAAAGCCCCATTCAACACAAGCCCTCTAACATCATCCAAAATGTATCATTTTCTGATCACTGTGCGATGGTCCTTTGAAGACCAATGCAATGTCCATCGAAATAAAGCATCCCCCTCTTTGCATTTTACGAGGTTTCATTCTTTATCAAATGGAAGTACTGAAGGCATGTGGGTTATCTGGCGGTCTTCGCTCTTGGAGGCGTGGGGTCTAAATGGTTTAGATCTCTGAGGCGCAGAGAGGAGAGATAAAGAGCGAGTTAGAGAGGGTGAAAGGGAAAACCAGAGTGAGACACACATACTCAGTGACTGCACTTCTCAAGACCGTGGGTACATGTTCATCCTTTCCGGCAGAATTCTCGAGCAGACGTCTTCTGAAGTATTTACATGGGACTGGAGCCCAGCGCTACATCCGTCATCCGGACAGAGGGAGTAAAGACAGAAGCACACGGGCCTGGCAGAGAGCTGTACGGAGCAGCCGTCTCAGACGATGACTCAACGGACTCCCTGGGTGTGAAAATAAGAGGCGGGGAATAGCAATATCACACTGTAGTAAGTTTCACTAAGGGATGTACACACTCAGTGAGTCCTAAATGGCACCCTATTCCCTATATAGTGCATTACCCTATGGGCCCTGGTCAAATGTAGTGCACGACAAAGCTAATAGGGTGCCATTTGGGACTCATTCACTTCACTGACGCAGGTGAAGTAAAACGACAGAGATGGGGGCAGGAAACATACATCTTAGCAGAACAAGTATTTTTCTTAGATCAAACTTTGTCATGTACTACATCATACTATGTATTGGTGAGATGGAAACTGCAAGTCAAATATGTTACAAGTGAACCGGTTCCCTCTCCCCTAAAGAAAGGTGTTGTGTTACAGTACATGACGTCCAATGGGAAACCAACAGGCTGCATTTGAGTTGTTGACTTTTACAGATGTAGGATCTTAAGTTGATCACCCTGTTGCATGAGAACTTTCCTGCTATGCAGGAAATGTACAACTTGTAGTGTATTTGAGGTTTTAAAAGGCTTCTGAAGTTTGTAATTTCCACTTTGAAATGTCAGATTTGATTTTCCCTTATGAAAAATGTATTAACCCCTACAAAAATGTCCATTAATTATGATCCACAAAGTGTAGTAATTCATATTTCCTGCTGTAGCAAAAAATGGCTCAAATTAAGATCCTGCATCTGCTCAGGGTCAAGATGTGTTCCAGAGTCTATACTGTGAGCACAGAGGCAGAATGACTTATCACAAGTCCTTGAAACCTACTGCGACTCCACACAACCATGCTAAATGACGGCCATTCTTTTGTTGAACTAAACTGCAAAGTGAAACTCAAGTCCTTCACATTTTCCTTTACAGACTGCCCTTGCAGATATGCGGTACACAAATCTGTCATTTTCAAGACTGTTCTGTGAGAGAAAAGAAAGGCCACTGGGCAATGTGGTCTGACGCCACTCAAGGGCTATTGGGATATGTCTTAAGAAAAGGGGGAAAGGCTGTCCTCGTCTCTCATGTAGAATGATGAATATGATGTTCATACAGTTGACCTCAACCGGCCAATTAGGTTAAAGAGAAAGGATGACACCCTCTGTTAGTGCTTCTCACTCTAAACTATAATGGTGTGTGGAGGACTGTTCATCATTCCCACTGACACTCTAAACTATAATGGTGTGTGGAGGACTGTTCATCATTCCCACTGACACTAAACTATAATGGTGTATGGAGGATTGTTCATCATTCCCACTGACACTCTAAACTATAATGGTGTGTGGAGGATTGTTCATCATTCCCACTGACACTAAACTATAATGGTGTGTGGAGGATTGTTCATCATTCGCACTGACACTCTAAACTATAATGGTGTATGGAGGATTGTTCAACATTCCCACTGACACTCTAAACTATAATGGTGTATGGAGGATTGTTCATCATTCCCACTGACACTCTAAACTATAATGGTGTGTGGAGGATTGTTCATCATTCCCACTGACACTCTAAACTATAATGGTGTGTGGAGGATTGTTCATCATTCCCACTGACACTAAACTATAATGGTGTATGGAGGATTGTTCATCATTCCCACTGACACTCTAAACTATAATGGTGTGTGGAGGATTGTTCATCATTCCCACTGACACTAAACTATAATGGTGTGTGGAGGACTGTTCATCATTCCCACTGACACTCTAAACTATAATGGTGTATGGAGGATTGTTCATCATTACCACTGACACTCTAAACTATAATGGTGTGTGGAGGATTGTTCATCATTCCCACTTACACTCTAAACTATAATGGTGTGTGGAGGATTGTTCATCATTCCCACTGACACTCTAAACTATAATGGTGTGTGGAGGATTGTTCATCATTCCCACTGACACTCTAAACTATAATGGTGTGTGGAGGATTGTTCATCATTCCCACTGAAACTAAACTATAATGGTGTATGGAGGATTGTTCATCATTCCCACTGACACTATAAACTGTAATGGGGAGTCGAGGATTGTTGATCATTCCCACTGACACTATAAACTGTAATGGTGTGTGGATGATTGTTGATCATTCCCACTGACACTCTAAACTATAATGGTGAGTGGAGGATTGTTCATCATTCCCACTGACACTATAAACTATAATGGTGAGTGGAGGATTGTTGATCATTCCCACTGACACTAAACTATAATGGTGTGTGGAGGATTGTTCATCATTCCCACTGACACTCTAAACTATAATGGTGTGTGGAGGATTGTTCATCATTCCCACTGACACTAAACTATAATGGTGTGTGGAGGATTGTTCATCATTCCCACTGACACTATAAACTGTAATGGTGTATGGAGGATTGTTCATCATTCCCACTGACACTCTAAACTATAATGGTGTATGGAGGATTGTTCATCATTCCCACTGACACTCTAAACTATAATGGTGAGTGGAGGATTGTTCATCATTCCCACTGACACTCTAAACTATAATGGTGTATGGAGGATTGTTCATCATTCCCACTGACACTCTAAACTATAATGGTGTATGGAGGATTGTTCATCATTCCCACTGACACTCTAAACTATAATGGTGTATGGAGGATTGTTCATCATTCCCACTGACACTCTAAACTATAATGGTGTATGGAGGATTGTTCATCATTCCCACTGACACTATAAACTATAATGGTGTGTGGATGATTGTTCATCATTCCGACTGACACTCTAAACTATAATGGTGTATGGAGGATTGTTCATCATTCCCACTGACACTATAAACTATAATGGTGTGTGGAGGATTGTTCATCATTCCCACTGACACTATAAACTATAATGGTGTGTGGATGACTGTTCATCATTCCCACTGACACTCTAAACTATAATGGTGTATGGAGGATTGTTCATCATTCCCACTGACACTCTAAACTATAATGGTGTGTGGAGGACTGTTCATCATTCCCACTGACACTAAACTATAATGGTGTGTGGAGGATTGTTCATCATTCCCACTGACACTATAAACTATAATGGTGTATGGAGGATTGTTCATCATTCCCACTGACACTCTAAACTATAATGGTGTATGGAGGATTGTTAATCATTCCCACTGACACTCTAAACTATAATGGTGTATGGAGGATTGTTCATCATTCCCACTGACACTCTAAACTATAATGGTGTGTGGAGGATTGTTCATCATTCCCACTGACACTAAACTATAATGGTGTATGGAGGATTGTTCATCATTCCCACTGACACTCTAAACTATAATGGTGTGTGGAGGATTGTTGATCATTCCCACTGACACTAAACTATAATGATGTGTGGAGGATTGTTCATCATTCCCACTGACACTAAACTAAAATGGTGTGTGGAGGATTGTTCAACATTCCCACTGACACTAAACTATAATGGTGTGTGGAGGACTGTTCATCATTCCCACTGACACTCTAAACTATAATGGTGTGTGGAGGACAGTTCATCATTCCCACTGACACACTAAACTATAATGGTGTGTGGAGGATTGTTCATCATTCCCACTGACACTAAACTATAATGGTGTGTGGAGGATTGTTCATCATTCCCACTGACACTCTAAACTATAATGGTGTGTGGAGGATTGTTCATCATTCCCATTTACACTCTAAACTATAATGGTGTATGGAGGATTGTTCATCATTCCCACTGACACTCTAAACTATAATGGTGTGTGGAGGACTGTTCATCATTCCCACTGACACTAAACTATAATGGTGTGTGGAGGATTGTTCATCATTCCCACTGACACTCTAAACTATAATGGTGTATGGAGGATTGTTCATCATTCCCACTGACACTCTAAACTATAATGGTGTATGGAGGATTGTTCATCATTCCCACTGACACTCTAAACTATAATGGTGTATGGAGGATTGTTCATCATTCCCACTGACACTCTAAACTATAATGGTGTGTGGAGGATTGTTTATCATTCCCACTGACACTAAACTATAATGGTGTATGGAGGATTGTTCATCATTCCCACTGACACTCTAAACTATAATGGTGTATGGAGGATTGTTCATCATTCCCACTGACACTCTAAACTATAATGGTGAGTGGAGGATTGTTCATCATTCCCACTGACACTAAACTATAATGGTGTATGGAGGATTGTTCATCATTCCCACTGACACTCTAAACTATAATGGTGTGTGGAGGATTGTTCATCATTCCCACTGACACTAAACTATAATGGTGTATGGAGGATTGTTCATCATTCCCACTGACACTCTAAACTATAATGGTGTGTGGAGGATTGTTCATCATTCCCACTGACACTCTAAACTATAATGGTGTGTGGAGGACTGTTCATCATTCCCACTGACACTCTAAACTATAATGGTGTATGGAGGATTGTTCATCATTCCCACTGACACTCTAAACTATATAGGTGTGTGGAGGATTGTTCATCATTCCCACTGACACTCTAAACTATAATGGTGTGTGGAGGATTGTTCATCATTCCCACTGACACTCTAAACTATAATGGTGTGTGGAGGATTGTTCATCATTCCCACTGACACTCTAAACTATAATGGTGTGTGGAGGATTGTTCATCATTCCCACTGACACTAAACTATAATAGTGTATGGAGGATTGTTCATCATTCCCACTGACACTCTAAACTATAATGGTGTGTGGAGGATTGTTCATCATTCCCACTGAAACAAAACTATAATGGTGTATGGAGGATTGTTCATCATTCCCACTGACACTCTAAACTATAATGGTGTGTGGAGGATTGTTCATCATTCCCACTGACACTAAACTATAATGGTGTGTGGAGGATTGTTCATCATTCCCACTGACACTATAAACTATAATGGTGTGTGGATGATTGTTCATCATTCCCACTGACACTCTAAACTATAATGGTGTATGGAGGATTGTTCATCATTCCCACTGACACTCTAAACTATAATGGTGTGTGGAGGATTGTTCATCATTCCCACTGACACTAAACTATAATGGTGTGTGGAGGATTGTTCATCATTCCCACTGACACTCTAAACTATAATGGTGTATGGAGGATTGTTCATCATTCCCACTGACACTATAAACTATAATGGTGTGTGGATGATTGTTCATCATTCCCACTGACACTCTAAACTATAATGGTGTATGGAGGATTGTTCATCATTCCCACTGACACTATAAACTATAATGGTGTGTGGAGGATTGTTCATCATTCCCACTGACACTATAAACTATAATGGTGAGTGGATGACTGTTCATCATTCCCACTGACACTCTAAACTATAATGGTGTATGGAGAATTATTCATCATTCCCACTGACACTCTAAACTATAATGGTGTGTGGAGGACTGTTCATCATTCCCACTGACACTAAACTATAATGGTGTGTGGAGGATTGTTCATCATTCCCACTGACACTCTAAACTATAATGGTGTATGGAGGATTGTTCATCATTCCCACTGACACTCTAAACTATAATGGTGTATGGAGGATTGTTCATCATTCCCACTGACACTCTAAACTATAATGGTGTATGGAGGATTGTTCATCATTCCCACTGACACTCTAAACTATAATGGTGTGTGGAGGATTGTTCATCATTCCCACTGACACTAAACTATAATGGTGTATGGAGGATTGTTCATCATTCCCACTGACACTCTAAACTATAATGGTGTGTGGAGGACTGTTCATCATTCCCACTGACACTAAACTATAATGGTGTGTGGAGGATTGTTCATCATTCCCACTGACACTTTAAACTATAATGGTGTATGGAGGATTGTTCATCATTCCCACTGACACTCTAAACTATAATGGTGTATGGAGGATTGTTCATCATTCCCACTGACACTCTAAACTATAATGGTGTATGGAGGATTGTTCATCATTCCCACTGACACTCTAAACTATAATGGTGTGTGGAGGATTGTTCATCATTCCCACTGACACTAAACTATAATGGTGTATGGAGGATTGTTCATCATTCCCACTGACACTAAACTATAATGGTGTATGGAGGATTGTTCATCATTCCCACTGACACTCTAAACTATAATGGTGTGTGGAGGACTGTTCATCATTCCCACTGACACTAAACTATAATGGTGTGTGGAGGATTGTTCATCATTCCCACTGACACTCTAAACTATAATGGTGTATGGAGGATTGTTCATCATTCCCACTGACACTCTAAACTATAATGGTGTATGGAGGATTGTTCATCATTCCCACTGACACTCTAAACTATAATGGTGTATGGAGGATTGTTCATCATTCCCACTGACACTCTAAACTATAATGGTGTGTGGAGGATTGTTCATCATTCCCACTGACACTAAACTATAATGGTGTATGGAGGATTGTTCATCATTCCCACTGACACTCTAAACTATAATGGTGTGTGGAGGACTGTTCATCATTCCCACTGACACTAAACTATAATGGTGTGTGGAGGATTGTTCATCATTCCCACTGACACTTTAAACTATAATGGTGTATGGAGGATTGTTCATCATTCCAACTGACACTCTAAACTATAATGGTGTATGGAGGATTGTTCATCATTCCCACTGACACTCTAAACTTTAATGGTGTATGGAGGATTGTTCATCATTCCCACTGACACTCTAAACTATAATGGTGTGTGGAGGATTGTTCATCATTCCCACTGACACTAAACTATAATGGTGTATGGAGGATTGTTCATCATTCCCACTGACACTCTAAACTATAATGGTGTATGGAGGATTGTTCATCATTCCCACTGACACTCTAAACTATAATGGTGAGTGGAGGATTGTTCATCATTCCCACTGACACTAAACTATAATGGTGTATGGAGGATTGTTCATCATTCCCACTGACACTCTAAACTATAATGGTGTGTGGAAGATTGTTGATCATTCCCACTGACACTAAACTATAATGGTGTGTGGAGGATTGTTCATCATTCCCACTGACACTAAACTAAAATGGTGTGTGGAGGATTGTTCAACATTCCCACTGACACTAAACTATAATGGTGTGTGGAGGACTGTTCATCATTCCCACTGACACTCTAAACTATAATGGTATGTGGAGGAATGTTCATCATTCCCACTGACACACTAAACTATAATGGTGTATGGAGGATTGTTCATCATTCCCACTGACACTCTAAACTATAATGGTGTATGGAGGATTGTTCATCATTCCCACTGACACTCTAAACTATAATGGTGTATGGAGGATTGTTCATCATTCCCACTGACACTCTAAACTATAATGGTGTGTGGAGGATTGTTCATCATTCCCACTGACACTAAACTATAATGGTGTATGGAGGATTGTTCATCATTCCCACTGACACTCTAAACTATAATGGTGTGTGGAGGACTGTTCATCATTCCCACTGACACTAAACTATAATGGTGTGTGGAGGATTGTTCATCATTCCCACTGACACTTTAAACTATAATGGTGTATGGAGGATTGTTCATCATTCCCACTGACACTCTAAACTATAATGGTGTATGGAGGATTGTTCATCATTCCCACTGACACTCTAAACTATAATGGTGTATGGAGGATTGTTCATCATTCCCACTGACACTCTAAACTATAATGGTGTGTGGAGGATTGTTCATCATTCCCACTGACACTAAACTATAATGGTGTATGGAGGATTGTTCATCATTCCCACTGACACTAAACTATAATGGTGTATGGAGGATTGTTCATCATTCCCACTGACACTCTAAACTATAATGGTGTGTGGAGGACTGTTCATCATTCCCACTGACACTAAACTATAATGGTGTATGGAGGATTGTTCATCATTCCCACTGACACTCTAAACTATAATGGTGTATGGAGGATTGTTCATCATTCCCACTGACACTCTAAACTATAATGGTGTATGGAGGATTGTTCATCATTCCCACTGACACTCTAAACTATAATGGTGTGTGGAGGATTGTTCATCATTCCCACTGACACTAAACTATAATGGTGTATGGAGGATTGTTCATCATTCCCACTGACACTCTAAACTATAATGGTGTGTGGAGGACTGTTCATCATTCCCACTGACACTAAACTATAATGGTGTGTGGAGGATTGTTCATCATTCCCACTGACACTTTAAACTATAATGGTGTATGGAGGATTGTTCATCATTCCAACTGACACTCTAAACTATAATGGTGTATGGAGGATTGTTCATCATTCCCACTGACACTCTAAACTTTAATGGTGTATGGAGGATTGTTCATCATTCCCACTGACACTCTAAACTATAATGGTGTGTGGAGGATTGTTCATCATTCCCACTGACACTAAACTATAATGGTGTATGGAGGATTGTTCATCATTCCCACTGACACTCTAAACTATAATGGTGTATGGAGGATTGTTCATCATTCCCACTGACACTCTAAACTATAATGGTGAGTGGAGGATTGTTCATCATTCCCACTGACACTAAACTATAATGGTGTATGGAGGATTGTTCATCATTCCCACTGACACTCTAAACTATAATGGTGTGTGGAAGATTGTTGATCATTCCCACTGACACTAAACTATAATGGTGTGTGGAGGATTGTTCATCATTCCCACTGACACTAAACTAAAATGGTGTGTGGAGGATTGTTCAACATTCCCACTGACACTAAACTATAATGGTGTGTGGAGGACTGTTCATCATTCCCACTGACACTCTAAACTATAATGGTATGTGGAGGAATGTTCATCATTCCCACTGACACACTAAACTATAATGGTGTGTGGAGGATTGTTCATCATTCCCACTGACACTAAACTATAATGGTGTGTGGAGGATTGTTCATCATTCCCACTGACACTCTAAACTATAATGGTGTGTGGAGGATTGTTCATCATTCCCACTGACACTCTAAACTATAATGGTGTATGGAGGATTGTTCATCATTCCCACTGACACTCTAAACTATAATGGTGTGTATAGGACTGTTCATCATTCCCAATGACACTCTAAACTATAATGGTGTGTGGAGGATTGTTCATCATTCCCACTGACACTCTAAACTATAATGGTGTATGGAGGATTGTTCATCATTCCCACTGACACTCTAAACTATAATGGTGTATGGAGGATTGTTCATCATTCCCACTGACACTCTAAACTATAATGGTGTATGGAGGATTGTTCATCATTCCCACTGACACTCTAAACTATAATGGTGTGTGGAGGATTGTTCATCATTCCCACTGACACTAAACTATAATGGTGTATGGAGGATTGTTCATCATTCCCACTGACACTCTAAACTATAATGGTGTGTATAGGACTGTTCATCATTCCCAATGACACTAAACTATAATGGTGTGTGGAGGATTGTTCATCATTCCCACTGACACTCTAAACTATAATGGTGTATGGAGGATTGTTCATCATTCCCACTGACACTCTAAACTATAATGGTGTATGGAGGATTGTTCATCATTCCCACTGACACTCTAAACTATAATGGTGTATGGAGGATTGTTCATCATTCCCACTGACACTCTAAACTATAATGGTGTGTGGAGGATTGTTCATCATTCCCACTGACACTAAACTATAATGGTGTATGGAGGATTGTTCATCATTCCCACTGACACTCTAAACTATATTGGTGTGTGGAGGACTGTTCATCATTCCCACTGACACTAAACTATAATGGTGTGTGGAGGATTGTTCATCATTCCCACTGACACTTTAAACTATAATGGTGTATGGAGGATTGTTCATCATTCCCACTGACACTCTAAACTATAATGGTGTATGGAGGATTGTTCATCATTCCCACTGACACTCTAAACTATAATGGTGTATGGAGGATTGTTCATCATTCCCACTGACACTCTAAACTATAATGGTGTGTGGAGGATTGTTCATCATTCCCACTGACACTAAACTATAATGGTGTATGGAGGATTGTTCATCATTCCCACTGACACTCTAAACTATAATGGTGTATGGAGGATTGTTCATCATTCCCACTGACACTCTAAACTATAATGGTGAGTGGAGGATTGTTCATCATTCCCACTGACACTAAACTATAATGGTGTATGGAGGATTGTTCATCATTCCCACTGACACTCTAAACTATAATGGTGTGTGGAAGATTGTTGATCATTCCCACTGACACTCTAAACTATAATGGTGTGTGGAGGATTGTTCATCATTCCCACTGACACTCTAAACTATAATGGTGTGTGGAGGATTGTTCATCATTCCCACTGACACTCTAAACTATAATGGTGTGTGGAGGATTGTTCATCATTCCCACTGACACTCTAAACTATAATGGTGTGTGGAGGATTGTTCATCATTCCCACTGACACTATAAACTGTAATGGGGAGTGGAGGATTGTTGATCATTCCCACTGACAGTATAAACTGTAATGGTGTGTGGATGATTGTTGATCATTCCCACTGACACTCTAAACTATAATGGTGAGTGGAGGATTGTTGATCATTCCCACTGACACTAAACTATAATGGTGTGTGGAGGATTGTTCATCATTCCCACTGACACTAAACTATAATGGTGTGTGGAGGATTGTTCATCATTCCCACTGACACTATAAACTGTAATGGTGTATGGAGGATTGTTCATCATTCCCACTGACACTCTAAACTATAATGGTGTATGGAGGATTGTTCATCATTCCCACTGACACTCTAAACTATAATGGTGAGTGGAGGATTGTTCATCATTCCCACTGACACGCTAAACTATAATGGTGTAGGGAGGATTGTTCATCATTCCCACTGACACTCTAAACTATAATGGTGTATGGAGGATTGTTCATCATTCCCACTGACACTCTAAACTATAATGGTGTATGGAGGATTGTTCATCATTCCCACTGACACTCTAAACTATAATGGTGTATGGAGGATTGTTCATCATTCCCACTGACACTATAAACTATAATGGTGTGTGGATGATTGTTCATCATTCCCACTGACACTCTAAACTATAATGGTGTATGGAGGATTGTTCATCATTCCCACTGACACTATAAACTATAATGGTGTGTGGAGGATTGTTCATCATTCCCACTGACACTATAAACTATAATGGTGTGTGGATGATTGTTCATCATTCCCACTGACACTCTAAACTATAATGGTGTATGGAGGATTGTTCATCATTCCCACTGACACTCTAAGCTATAATGGTGTGTGGAGGATTGTTCATCATTCCCACTGACACTAAACTATAATGGTGTGTGGAGGATTGTTCATCATTCCCACTGACACTAAACTATAATGGTGTATGGAGGATTGTTCATCATTCCCACTGACACTCTAAACTATAATGGTGTGTGGAGGACTGTTCATCATTCCCACTGACACTAAACTATAATGGTGTGTGGAGGATTGTTCATCATTCCCACTGACACTTTAAACTATAATGGTGTATGGAGGATTGTTCATCATTCCCACTGACACTCTAAACTATAATGGAGTATGGAGGATTGTTCATCATTCCCACTGACACTCTAAACTATAATGGTGTATGGAGGATTGTTCATCATTCCCACTGACACTCTAAACTATAATGGTGTGTGGAGGATTGTTCATCATTCCCACTGACACTAAACTATAATGGTGTATGGAGGATTGTTCATCATTCCCACTGACACTCTAAACTATAATGGTGTATGGAGGATTGTTCATCATTCCCACTGACACTCTAAACTATAATGGTGAGTGGAGGATTGTTCATCATTCCCACTGACACTAAACTATAATGGTGTATGGAGGATTGTTCATCATTCCCACTGACACTCTAAACTATAATGGTGTGTGGAGGATTGTTGATCATTCCCACTGACACTAAACTATAATGGTGTGTGGAGGATTGTTCATCATTCCCACTGACACTCTAAACTATAATGGTGTATGGAGGATTGTTCATCATTCCCACTGACACTCTAAACTATAATGGTGTATGGAGGATTGTTCATCATTCCCACTGACACTCTAAACTATAATGGTGTATGGAGGATTGTTCATCATTCCCACTGACACTCTAAACTATAATGGTGTGTGGAGGATTGTTCATCATTCCCACTGACACTAAACTATAATGGTGTATGGAGGATTGTTCATCATTCCCACTGACACTCTAAACTATAATGGTGTGTGGAGGACTGTTCATCATTCCCACTGACACTAAACTATAATGGTGTGTGGAGGATTGTTCATCATTCCCACTGACACTTTAAACTATAATGGTGTATGGAGGATTGTTCATCATTCCCACTGACACTCTAAACTATAATGGTGTATGGAGGATTGTTCATCATTCCCACTGACACTCTAAACTATAATGGTGTATGGAGGATTGTTCATCATTC
This sequence comes from Salmo trutta, assembly GCF_901001165.1. NCBI lineage: Eukaryota > Metazoa > Chordata > Actinopteri > Salmoniformes > Salmonidae > Salmo > Salmo trutta. The sequence continues at coordinate 2,449,301 of NC_042996.1, forward strand.
CCACTGACACTCTAAACTATAATGGTGTGTGGAGGATTGTTCATCATTCCCACTGACACTAAACTATAATGGTGTATGGAGGATTGTTCATCATTCCCACTGACACTCTAAACTATAATGGTGTATGGAGGATTGTTCATCATTCCCACTGACACTCTAAACTATAATGGTGAGTGGAGGATTGTTCATCATTCCCACTGACACTAAACTATAATGGTGTATGGAGGATTGTTCATCATTCCCACTGACACTCTAAACTATAATGGTGTGTGGAAGATTGTTGATCATTCCCACTGACACTAAACTATAATGGTGTGTGGAGGATTGTTCATCATTCCCACTGACACTAAACTAAAATGGTGTGTGGAGGATTGTTCAACATTCCCACTGACACTAAACTATAATGGTGTGTGGAGGACTGTTCATCATTCCCACTGACACTCTAAACTATAATGGTGTGTGGAGGAATGTTCATCATTCCCACTGACACACTAAACTATAATTGTGTGTGGAGGATTGTTCATCATTCCCACTGACACTAAACTATAATGGTGTGTGGAGGATTGTTCATCATTCCCACTGACACTCTAAACTATAATGGTGTGTGGAGGATTGTTCATCATTCCCACTGACACTCTAAACTATAATGGTGTATGGAGGATTGTTCATCATTCCCACTGACACTCTAAACTATAATGGTGTGTATAGGACTGTTCATCATTCCCAATGACACTAAACTATAATGGTGTGTGGAGGATTGTTCATCATTCCCACTGACACTCTAAACTATAATGGTGTATGGAGGATTGTTCATCATTCCCACTGACACTCTAAACTATAATGGTGTATGGAGGATTGTTCATCATTCCCACTGACACTCTAAACTATAATGGTGTATGGAGGATTGTTCATCATTCCCACTGACACTCTAAACTATAATGGTGTGTGGAGGATTGTTCATCATTCCCACTGACACTAAACTATAATGGTGTATGGAGGATTGTTCATCATTCCCACTGACACTCTAAACTATAATGGTGTATGGAGGATTGTTCATCATTCCCACTGACACTCTAAACTATAATGGTGAGTGGAGGATTGTTCATCATTCCCACTGACACTAAACTATAATGGTGTATGGAGGATTGTTCATCATTCCCACTGACACTCTAAACTATAATGGTGTGTGGAGGATTGTTCATCATTCCCACTGACACTAAACTATAATGGTGTATGGAGGATTGTTCATCATTCCCACTGACACTCTAAACTATAATGGTGTGTGGAGGATTGTTCATCATTCCCACTGACACTATAAACTGTAATGGTTTGTGGAGGACTGTTCATCATTCCCACTGACACTCTAAACTATAATGGTGTATGGAGGATTGTTCATCATTCCCACTGACACTCTAAACTATAATGGTGTGTGGAGGATTGTTCATCATTCCCACTGACACTCTAAACTATAATGGTGTGTGGAGGATTGTTCATCATTCCCACTGACACTCTAAACTATAATGGTGTGTGGAGGATTGTTCATCATTCCCACTGACACTCTAAACTATAATGGTGTGTGGAGGATTGTTCATCATTCCCACTGACACTATAAACTGTAATGGGGAGTGGAGGATTGTTGATCATTCCCACTGACAGTATAAACTGTAATGGTGTGTGGATGATTGTTGATCATTCCCACTGACACTCTAAACTATAATGGTGAGTGGAGGATTGTTCATCATTCCCACTGACACTATAAACTATAATGGTGAGTGGAGGATTGTTGATCATTCCCACTGACACTAAACTATAATGGTGTGTGGAGGATTGTTCATCATTCCCACTGACACTCTAAACTATAATGGTGTGTGGAGGATTGTTCATCATTCCCACTGACACTAAACTATAATGGTGTGTGGAGGATTGTTCATCATTCCCACTGACACTATAAACTGTAATGGTGTATGGAGGATTGTTCATCATTCCCACTGACACTCTAAACTATAATGGTGTATGGAGGATTGTTCATCATTCCCACTGACACTCTAAACTATAATGGTGAGTGGAGGATTGTTCATCATTCCCACTGACACGCTAAACTATAATGGTGTATGGAGGATTGTTCATCATTCCCACTGACACTCTAAACTATAATGGTGTATGGAGGATTGTTCATCATTCCCACTGACACTCTAAACTATAATGGTGTATGGAGGATTGTTCATCATTCCCACTGACACTCTAAACTATAATGGTGTATGGAGGATTGTTCATCATTCCCACTGACACTATAAACTATAATGGTGTGTGGATGATTGTTCATCATTCCCACTGACACTCTAAACTATAATGGTGTATGGAGGATTGTTCATCATTCCCACTGACACTATAAACTATAATGGTGTGTGGAGGATTGTTCATCATTCCCACTGACACTATAAACTATAATGGTGTGTGGATGATTGTTCATCATTCCCACTGACACTCTAAACTATAATGGTGTATGGAGGATTGTTCATCATTCCCACTGACACTCTAAGCTATAATGGTGTGTGGAGGATTGTTCATCATTCCCACTGACACTAAACTATAATGGTGTGTGGAGGATTGTTCATCATTCCCACTGACACTAAACTATAATGGTGTATGGAGGATTGTTCATCATTCCCACTGACACTCTAAACTATAATGGTGTGTGGAGGACTGTTCATCATTCCCACTGACACTAAACTATAATGGTGTGTGGAGGATTGTTCATCATTCCCACTGACACTTTAAACTATAATGGTGTATGGAGGATTGTTCATCATTCCCACTGACACTCTAAACTATAATGGAGTATGGAGGATTGTTCATCATTCCCACTGACACTCTAACTATAATGGTGTATGGAGGATTGTTCATCATTCCCACTGACACTCTAAACTATAATGGTGTGTGGAGGATTGTTCATCATTCCCAGTGACACTAAACTATAATGGTGTATGGAGGATTGTTCATCATTCCCACTGACACTCTAAACTATAATGGTGTATGGAGGATTGTTCATCATTCCCACTGACACTCTAAACTATAATGGTGAGTGGAGGATTGTTCATCATTCCCACTGACACTAAACTATAATGGTGTATGGAGGATTGTTATCATTCCCACTGACACTCTAAACTATAATGGTGTGGAGGATTGTTGATCATTCCCACTGACACTAAACTATAATGGTGTGTGGAGGATTGTTCATCATTCCCACTGACACTAACTAAAATGGTGTGTGGAGGATTGTTCAAACATTCCCACTGACACTAAACTAATGGTGGTGGAGGATGTTCATCATTCCCACTGACACTCTAAACTATAATGGTGTGTGGAGGAATGTTCATCATTCCCACTGACACACTAAACATATGGGTGTGGAGGATTGTTCATCATTCCACTGACACTAAACTATAATGGTGTGTGGAGGATTGTTCATCTTCCCACTGACACTCTAAACTATAATGGTGTGTGGAGGATTGTTCATCATTCCCACTGACCTCTAAACTATAATGGTGTATGGAGGATTGTTCATCATTCCCACTGACACTCTAAACTATAAGGTGTGTATAGGACTGTTCATCATTCCCAATGACACTAAACTATAATGGTGTGTGGAGGATTGTTCATCATTCCCACTGACACTCTAAACTATAATGGTGTATGGAGGATTGTTCATCATTCCCACTGACACTAAACTATAATGGTGTATGGAGGATTGTTCATCATTCCCATGACACTCTAAACATAATGGTGTATGGAGGATTGTCATCATTCCCACTGACACTCAAACTATAATGGTGTGTGGAGGATTGTTCATCATTCCCACTGTTCATCATTCCCACTGACACTCTAAACTATAATGGTGTATGGAGGATTGTTCATCATTCCCACTGACACTCTAAACTATAATGGTGAGTGGAGGATTGTCATTCCCACTGACACGAAACTATAATGGTGTATGGAGGATTGTTCATCATTCCCACTGACACTCTAAACTATAATGGTGTATGGAGGATTGTCATCATTCCCACTGACACTCTAAACTATAATGGTGTCCTGGAGGATTGTTCATCATTCCCACTGACACTCTAAACTATAAGGTGTATGGAGGATTGTTCATCATTCCCACTGACACTATAACTATAATGGTGTGTGGATTGTGTCACATTCCCACTGCTGCTAAACTATAATGGTGTATGGAGGATTGTTCATCATTCCCACTGACACCTATAAACTATAATGGTGTTGGAGGATTGTTCATCATTCCCACTGACACTATAAA
>NC_042996.1:2788176-2878176 GCF_901001165.1 Salmo trutta
AAATTAATGATATTTCAGAATAGATTTGGTGGTGGGGGGAGACAGGAAATGCAAAGATTGAATGGCTTGCATGATGCATCTTTATAAACTGTTATATAGCCCTACTGTGAATTATGTGAGGGGGAGAGGTTGCACATAGTGAGACAGACGGGCAGGAATGGGCTGGCTAGCCAACCAGTTAGTCTTGACAAATTATCAATTGACATCGAGATTGTCTAGCTAACAGTAACTCAACATTAGGTTGCACTGATAATCATTATCTGTCTCTGCTATTAAATACTCGCGAAAGATGAGACGTATGCGAGCTATATTGATAACAGACCATAGCTACTAGCTAGCTAACGCTACCCAACCTGCCATTCAATGGCGGTGGATAGACCACAACAAGTTAGCTGGTTAGTGGCTAAGTTAACAAATGTGATTCGCTAACACTGTTTAACAGCATTTCTGATCATATGTTATGGTTATTTTACTAGCCATGTAGTTAGCTAGGTTACTGTTAGTTAGCTCCGATTATGCTTTTAGATATGACAAGAACCTAAATAAACCTCTCATTAACGTTAGCAAGTCAACCATAAAAACGCAGTTGGCTAGTAAATGTCCAAGACACATTTCGCTAGAGAATTAGCTGGCCAAGCAGCTGTATTTAGCGACATACTGGACAATTGTGTAAAAACTAGAACAACTATTGGAATCAGAATCCAAAATATTGCATGCTAACCAAGCATCGCATGCGATTACATGTGCTGTGTACTGGTAAGCTAAAATAACTACTGTAGCAGCGAACCCGCCATCTCGAGCTACAACTGTAACACAATACATAACAGGCCTAGCGGCCTACACCAACACCAACGCTATTGCTGCATTATCTCGACTTATTCTCAGTGTGCGCAAAGTGTATTGTCGTCAAAAATGACAAATATTCGTTTTTTTCGTTTTCTCATCGGTATCTAAAACAATCTGCATGTTTTCGCCCCTATGCTGCCGGGTTTGTTGGTGCGGCTGCGCCGGGGCTGAAATAGCTGGAGATTGCGCGGTAGGGCACTAACCTCAGAGCGGCTGCGCTACTTCGGGCCTGCGCCGTACGATGGGCCTGGGAATCCGAGCTGTAATGGAGGACAAAGAACAGCCAGCCCGAAAACACACCGGAGCTGAAGCTCCGCGGTCCCACTGATCTACAACACCGGGCTAACCACGCCCCTTTCACTTCAACATCACCGCACGGAAAAAGGAGATTATTCTTATTTGATAAAAAGTTAAACATATAGCAAATATTGTTCAGTAATCATTCAATATAATCCATATAGCTATGTTTATTTTGTCCGATTTTTTTTATACAGTATCGCCAACCCCCCTGAAATAAGTAGTTGTTTTTATAAACATCGCTAGCAAAAACAGGACACGCAATTTGAATTACATACCTACTGTACAAAATAGGATAATATCTTATTTCTAATGATGTCAACTTTAAACAGCTGCTCTTATCAACAATGTGTTTAGAGTTACCTTTCTAGCTAATAGTCTATGTTACAGTTTACACTTCTTCCAATTATAGTGTGGGGAGGTAATGGAAAAACTATCTACCAAATCTATTCATTTTAAAATGTTGATTACTTCTCCTTGCGATTATCATTCACCTGATGATAAGACAAGACATGTGGAAAACATTTTTGCCAAGGTATTGGAACGATCCTGGGTTTATACAGTGAGGGGAAAAAGTATTTGATCCCCTGCTGATTTTGTACGTTTGCCCACTGAAAAATAAATGATCAGTCTATAATTTTAATGGTAGGTTTATTTGAACAGTGAGAACCAGAATAACAACAAAAAAAACAGAAAAACGCATGTCAAAAATGTTATAAATTGATTTGCATTTTAATGAGGGAAATAAGTATTTGACCCCCTCTCAATCAGAAAGATTTCTGGCTCCCAGGTGTCTTTTATACAGGTAACGAGCTGAGATTAGGAGCACACTCTTAAAGGGAGTGCTCCTAACTGCAGCTTGTTACCTGTATAAAAGACACCTGTCCACAGAAGCAATCAATCAATCAGATTCCAAACTCTCCACCATCGCCAAGACTAAAGAGCTCTCCAAGGATGTCAGGGACAAGATTGTAGACCTACACAAGGCTGGATTGGGCTACAAGACCATCGCCAAGCAGCTTGGTGAGAAGGTGACAACAGTTGGTGCGATTATTCGCAAATGGAAGAAACACAAAATAACTGTCAATCTCCCTCAGCCTGGGGCTCCATGCAAGATCCCACCTCGTGGAGTTGCAATGATCATGAGAACGGTGAGGAATCAGCGCAGAACTACACGGGAGGATCTTGTCAATAATCTCAAGGCAGCTGGGACCATAGTCACCAAGAAAACAATTGGTAACATTGCGCCGTGAAGGACTGAAATCCTGCAGCGCCCGCAAGGCCCCCCTGATCAAGAAAGCACATATACATGCCCGTCTGAAGTTTGCCAATGAACATCTGAATGATTCAGAGGACAACTGGGTGAAAGTGTTGTGGTCAGATGAGACCAAAATGGAGCTCTTTGGCATCAACTCAACTCGCCGTGTTTGGAGGAGGAGGAATGCTGCCTATGACCCCAAGAACACCATCCCCACCATCAAACATGGAGGTGGAAACATGCTTTGGGGGTGATTTTCTGCTAAGGGGACAGGACAACTTCACCGCATCAAAGGGACGATGGACGGGGCCATGTACTGTCAAATCTTAGGTGAGAACCTCCTTCCCTCATCCAGGGCATTGAAAATGGGTCGTGGATGGGTATTCCAGCATGACAAGGACCCAAAACACACGGCCAAGGCAACAAAGGAGTGACTCAAGAAGAAGCACATTAAGGTCCTGGAGTGGCCTAGCCAGTCTCCAGACCTTAATCCCATAGAAAATCTGTGGAGGGAGCTGAAGGTTCGAGTTGCCAAACATCAGCCTCGAAACCTTAATGACTTGGAGAAGATCTGCAAAGAGGAGTGGGACAAAATCCCTCCTGAGATTTGTGCAAACCTGGTGGCCAACTACAAGAAACGTCTGACCTCTGTGTTTGCCAACAAGGGTTTTGCCACCAAGTACTAAGTCATGTTTTGCAGAGGGGTCAAATACTTATTTCCCTCATTAAAATGCAAATCAATTTATAACATTTTTGACATGTGTTTTTCTGGATTTCTTTGTTGTTATTCTGTCTCTCACTGTTCAAAGAAACCTACCATTAAAAGTATAGACTGATCATTTCTTTGTAAGTGGGCAAACGTACACAATCAGCAGGGGATCAAATACTTTTTTCCCTCACTGTAAGCGCGGATATTCCAGTATGTTTAGTTACCGGTTTGCCTGGAAGGGGGGTCTCTGGGCAAGAAAAGGTTGAAGACCCCTGGCCTTGAATACGGGATGACGCCACTTCAATCTGATACAGGTTTGTCAGAGTCGTTATGGTTCTTTAAACATTTGACTCTTATTTGAATCAAATTGCATTGTTTTATCTTGTTGACAACATTGATTTGTGAACAATCATTGTTTATTCTCTATGTATAGTCACTTTACTCCTACCTACATATACAAATGACCTCGACTAACCTGTACCCCCGCACATTGACTCGGTACCGATATCCCCTGTATATAGCCTCAGTATTGTTATTTTATTGTGTTACTTTAAAAAAAAATATATATATATATATATATATATATATATATATATATATATATTTTTTTTTTAATTTAGTAAATATTTTGTTAACTATTTCTTTAACTGCATTGTTGGTCAAGGGCTTGTAAGTAAGTATTTCAGGGGAAGGTCTACATCTGTTGTATTCGGCGCATGTGACAAAAAATGTATTTTATTTGATGTGAACATGAGTCTGCTTGTAGTCAAATTCAATACAATGACGCTTTTGACAACAAAATTGTCAATAAGGTTATACTAAATATGGCATAGCACAGTAGCCTACTGTGCTATGCCATATTTAGTTGGGCAAAAAAATAAAAAAGCCTGATTCAAAGGGAAAATGTAACAGTATCAAGGGGAAAAAAGGGGAAATCAAGGGGAAATTAAATACAACTAGGGTAAAGCCAAGCACATGTCAAAAGGTCTCCTGCTTCTACTACAGTTAATATGGTACAAAACCCACTACTGCTGCTATAACAGTTAATATGGTAGAAAACCTACTTCTGCTATTACAGTTAATATGGTACACAACCTACTGCTGCTGCTGCAATTAATATGGTACAATACCTACCCTGCTGCTACTACAGTTAATATGGTACATTACCTACCCTGCTGCTACTACAGTTAAAATGGTACATAACCTACTTCTGCTGCTATTACAGTTAATATGGTACATAACCTACTGCTGCTGCTACAGTTAATATGGTACATAACCTACTTCTGCTGCTATTACAGTTAATATGGTACATAACCTACTGCTGCTGCTACAGTTAATATGGTACATTACCTACCCTGCTGCTACTACAGTTAATATCGTACATTACCTACCCTGCTGCTACTACAGTTAGTATGGTACATTACCTACCCTGCTGCTACTACAGTTAGTATGGTACATTACCTACCCTGCTGCTACTACAGTTAATATGGTACATCACCTACCCTGCTGCTGCTACAGTTAATATGGTACATTACCTACCCTGCTGCTACTACAGTTAAAATGGTACATAACCTACTTCTGCTGCTATTACAGTTAATATGGTACATAACCTACTGCTGCTGCTACAGTTAATATGGTACATAACCTACCCTGCTGCTATTACAGTTAATATGGTACATAACCTACCCTGCTGCTACTACAGTTAATATGGTACATTACCTACCCTGCTGCTACTACAGTTAATATGGTACATTACCTACCCTGCTGCTACTACAGTTAATATGGTACATTACCTACCCTGCTGCTACTACAGTTAATATGGTACATTACCTACCCTGCTGCTACTACAGTTAATATGGTACATTACCTACCCTGCTGCTATTACACTTAATATGGTACATAACCTACCCTGCTGCTACTACAGTTAATATGGTACATTACCTACCCTGCTGCTACTACAGTTAATATGGTACATTACCTACCCTGCTGCTACTACAGTTAATATGGTACATTACCTACCCTGCTGCTACTACAGTTAATATGGTACATTACCTACCCTGCTGCTACTACAGTTAATATGGTACATTACCTACCCTGCTGCTACTACAGTTAATATGGTACATTACCTACCCTGCTGCTACTACAGTTAATATGGTACATTACCTACCCTGCTGCTACTACAGTTAATATGGTACATTACCTACCCTGCTGCTACTACAGTTAATATGGTACATTACCTACCCTGCTGCTGCTACAGTTAATATGGTACATTACCTACCCTGCTGCTACTACAGTTAATATGGTACATTACCTACCCTGCTGCTACTACAGTTAATATGGTACATAACCTACCCTGCTGCTACTACAGTTAATATGGTACATTACCTACCCTGCTGCTACTACAGTTAATATGGTACATTACCTACCCTGCTGCTACTACAGTTAATATGGTACATTACCTACCCTGCTGCTACTACAGTTAATATGGTACATTACCTACCCTGCTGCTACTACAGTTAATATGGTACATTACCTACCCTGCTGCTACTACAGTTAATATGGTACATTACCTACCCTGCTGCTACTACAGTTAATATGGTACATTACCTACCCTGCTGCTACTACAGTTAATATGGTACATTACCTACCCTGCTGCTACTACAGTTAATATGGTACATTACCTACCCTGCTGCTACTACAGTTAATATGGTACATTACCTACCCTGCTGCTACTACAGTTAATATGGTACATTACCTACCCTGCTGCTGCTACAGTTAATATGGTACATTACCTACCCTGCTGCTACTACAGTTAATATGGTACATTACCTACCCTGCTGCTACTACAGTTAATATGGTACATAACCTACCCTGCTGCTACTACAGTTAGTATGGTACATTACCTACCCTGCTGCTACTACAGTTAATATGGTACATTACCTACCCTGCTGCTGCTACAGTTAATATGGTACATTACCTACCCTGCTGCTACTACAGTTAGTATGGTACATTACCTACCCTGCTGCTACTACAGTTAATATGGTACATTACCTGCTCCTGTTCTTTATTTTACATGAGTTATTCCCTAATGAAGGCTAATGGTAATTGCCTAAAAATGCCTAGAAACTAGGTTACTGTACATGTAAAAATAGGTTTACCAGAAACGTTGGCTCAACTTAAAAGAATATCTTTACTATTTTACTTCTTTACAAATGTAGTTTGACAAATTTAGTCTCAACATGCTAAAACCAATAACTGCCATGAATTTGAACCCACTGAAGAGATCAACTTTTTCACTGTCCCAAAGCAGCCTCACAACTGAGCGTTGCTATTCTTTACCATGCCCACAAAAGGGCAGTGTTGCATCACTAATCACTTCATGAGTCCAGCATCTCCACTTCACAATAACAGGAGATGGCAGTGAAGGACCATTGAACCTGTCTCTCCGCAGGTGCCTTGGCATCCATTCCAGATGATGGATGTTTTACATTAGTATGTGATGACAACAACGTATGTTTGTATTCCACTAAATGTCAGCAAGTATCATATTCAGAAGCTGATGCAGGCCTCATAGTTTGTCTCAACGTTTCACAGCCCCCATACTGTGACCTTCGCGTCTCTTCGCCCCCTCCCCATCTCACATCACAGTAGTAGACCTATAGGGTTACACATGTCCAGTAGGTTATTCAGGACTGGAAATAAATGGCATATTCAGTTGAAACCTAAGTCGTGTACAATATGACACTAAAAATCCATTACACCTTTTCGACTGAGATCAGCCAACACAGAAATTCGGGCACACAGCGTCTGTCTGTCATAGCTCAACGTCACACCTGAAGTGAAGGTATGACACTTAAGAATGAGCCATGTCCTCGTCACTACCCATTCTGTCCCTTCCACTGGGCTGTGGTGGTGAGGTGTAGATAAGCCCTGCAGTCTGGGGGGCTGGGATCAATAAGAGCTGTGGTTATTGGTAACGGCATATGATGTTTACACGTGTCAACTAAAAAACAGAATACTTGAGTATCCCGAATAATAACGGGAGATTGGTGTGCATGTAAACGTGGTCACTGCTTCTGTCTTTCTCTGTCGCTGTCTCGTCGCAATAACCATGTGTTTATAGGGTTTATTAGATAATAGCCTTATCATATTAATCGTACAGTATCTAACCTACCCATGTGCCTCTAGCTCCCGAGTGGCGCAGCGGCATAAGGCACTGCATATCAGTGCCAGAGGCGTCACTACAGACCCTGGTTCGCTTCCAGGCTGTATAATGACCGGCCGTGATTGGGAGTCCCATAAAGCGACGCACAATTGGCCCATCGTCGATAGGGTATGAATTTGTTCTTAACGGACTTGCCTGGTTACATTTAAAAAAAATAGTTATTGATTAATATGAAGGCATTGTAGGGCATCTCTTCTATGAGTAGGCCCTGTATCAGGTTGTCTGCCCAGGAAATATTTTTAAAAACAAGCAGGATCCCAACTAGTTGACCATTTATACAGTCTTCCGATAGCACCTCCCAGGACCTTAGATGAGATTCGAATTCAAAGTCAAGTTTGATTCCCACGGCTTTCGAGGAGCAGGTGCAATGTCATCTCCTTGATGAACAACAGGGGGCAGTAAAGCACCACATATAAAACAAAATAAAATGCTGAGTAGGGAACAACTGAAATAGCATCTCCAAAGAGTCATACTGACTTATTTGAAACACAAATATTAGCGTGCAATTTTACCTTGAGAATAATTACAGATTGTTGTAATCCCTGTCTAGGTCATTGTGACCATGTTCGAGGAGTTGTATTGCTTTGCAAACAGAACTTATTGTTGGATCTTGCAGAATGTACGGCGTCTGTACTGAGTGACTTCCCTTTGTTGCATAACTTTTCACCTTCTATTCGATCTATCTGTTGCCCATAAGCAGTGCGTTTTTAACACATCCATGGCGTAACTGTTAAAAATAAAGATATCCCATCAACACTATAGGATGGGCTATTCTGGATAGGCAAATGTCACAATGTATTTCAGGAGGCTGTTGTTTATCCACTCTACATCAGTTTGCATGGGTTTTACATTGTAGCCTGAGGTATATTGTTATAGTGTTACATCACATTATTATTGAGCTTTTTCATTTTCTTTCATTTCAGATGGTCCAGCATCATCCTCAGACAATTGCTTTCATTTTTGGTCTAATTCCCATTTCTTGAAAAAAAGGCTTAAAATAAGGGTTAAAACCCAGGTCAGTTGACATGATTAACCCAAACACAGGAAATCCAGATCATGTGACATGATTAACCCAAACACAGGAAATCCAGATCATGTGACATGATTAACCCAAACACAGGAAATCCAGATCATGTGACATGATTAACCCACACATAGGGCCCTGTACATTCTGCTCTATGTAACAGCTGTGAACATGGACAGGAATGAATGAAAGGTGAGGCCGTGGTCATGAGTCTTAACTCTTTAACTTATACCACTGCATCAGCCAGCATCCTCATCTGTCCATGATTCTGATCATTGAGGAACATGAGTAGATGGATGGATGAATGGAGGAGACAGTTGAATGGGAGATAGGATGGGTCGATTGAGAGGTGAACGCATGGTGGATAGATGGACACCGATAGACAGATGAGTGGACGGAGGATGGATATGCCATTGATCATCCTCTGCACCAGGGACAGCGTTTCCAGACGGCTGCTCCACTTCAAAGTGTTCCTACCTGCCGCCGTTTTATCTCAGAGATGAAAGACAAACTCTATTTAACTATCAAGTTTGTCTCCTTTAACCCTACGTGGACACCTGTAACATCTCTATGTTGATGTCTAACATCTAACGATATAATGACGGATGTAGCCATTCACGAGTGGCCATGGAATTTGAGTCGTCAGAATAGAAACGCAATGTTCCCCAGTGACATTAGCTATCACTATGAGTGAGGAAGGGAGAAATAGCTGCATAAAATAATCTAATGTTATTGTTTTCTGTGGTAACCTGTTGCTAGGTGAGATTCCTCTCTGTCATCATCTCTAATCTCCATGTCTCTCTGTTTCTCTCTCTGTTTCACGTCTCCTTCCTCACTCAGACAGAAGTCCTTGGCATGGAACACATGGAGAAAATATTTTTCCAATCAGAAAGGACGAGCGAGAGAGAGAGAGCTGGGGAGAGGTTTGTATCTCACGTATTTGTTATGCACTACCAAGTCAAAGCCCTGCCTTTATCTGCCACAAACACACACCTCCTGTTGTCAATGGAAACAGGGAGGACTGGAAGAGAGGGAGCTGGACACAGAAATAGAGAGAAAGAGAGAGAAAGAGAGGGGATGCAGGAGAGGAACAAACAGCTATTTAGTACCTCTATAGCCCTCTGTTAGGGTTTACATCCTTCAGACTATGTTCTCCTGTTTAATGGCAATGTCATGTAGAGAATGAACCCCACTTACATGATAGTATTTATCAGAGGCAGGTCTTGTAGATGGTGGATGGAGGGAGGGAGGGATGGAGGGAAGACAGCCAGTATGCCATGATCCCATGTATACTGAACAACAATCTAAACGCAACATGCAACAATTTCAAAGATTTGACTGAGTTACAGTTCACATAAGGAAATCAGTCAATTGAAATATATTAATCAGGCCCTAATCTATGGATTTCACGTGACTGGGCAGGGGTGCAGCTATGGGTGGGCCTTGGAGGGCATAGGCCCTCCCACTTGGCAGCCAGGCCCACTCACTAGGGAGCCAGACCCAGCCAATCAGAATGAATTTATCCCCAAAAAAGGGCTTTATTACAGACAAAAATACTCCTCAGCAACAAAAAACCCCGACAATCCCGCAGGTGAAGAAGCTGGATGTGGAGGTCCTGGGCTGGCGTGGTCTGCGGTTGTGAGGCTGGTTGGACGTACTGCCAAATTCTCTAAAACAACTTTGAAGGCAGCTTATGGTAGAGAAATTAACATTCAATTCTCTGGCAACAGCTCTGGTGGACATTCTTGTAGTCAGCATGCCAATTACACGCTCCCTCAAAACTTGAGACATCTGTGGCATTGTGTGACAAAACTGCACATTTTAGAGTGGCCTTTTATTGTCCAGAGCACAAGGTGCACTTGTATAATCAGCTACTTGATATGCCACACCTGTCAGGTGGATGGATTATCTTGGCAAAGGAGAAATGCTCACTAACAAGGATGTAAACAAATTTGTGCACATAATTTGAGAGAAATAAGCTTTTTGTGCGTATGGAACATTTCTGGGATCTTTTATTTCAGCTCATGAAATATGGGACCAACACTTTATATGTTGCGTTGATATTTTTGTTCAGTTTAGTTTTCTAAAAACACCCTGCAGGTTTTACGTAGATGTTAAGAGAAAGGAGCAGGGAGGTGGTCTGGAGGGAGAGGGGGATGGAGGAATAGAGAGGGAAAAGAGAGCCAGATTGCCGTGATGCCATTTTTCAAAAACACCTCCCAAATGTTCCCACCTGGCACCTGCTCCAAAATGTCTGGCCGCCGAACAAGTGCTTGGACGGAGCTAAAAGGGGCACGTTCTGTCTCCACAGTGAACTCTTAATTTAACGCCTTGGAGAGGGGACCAGAGCGCCCCTGACACGAGTGTCACTGCTGCGACCATTGCTCAAGAGGGTGACATTTTCAGCTCTGCAGGTGTAATGACCGAGCACGGTGGAAAGTGAGAAACTAACCAGGGGAGTAACAGAAAGAAAGGAGGGAGATAGGGGAAAACTGATAGCAACTAACAGACTGTAGATGCCAACACCTCACTCTATCACACACCTATCCCAGCCTGCTCTCCTCTCCTTCAGTGGCTGACACTAACAATCCAAGTGGCTTATGGGGCTCTGCTCCTGTCTCAGAGGGCGACTTTGGGATGAGACCACTCACTCCCCCCATCCCTCCATTCCCATAAAGAGATTGAGGGGAAAATCCAGTAGTGGAGATGCTTTTTTGCTGCATGTGTGTTAAACTTACATCATCACCCAGATACGTTTTATCCTTGTTGTGTTAACAACTTCTAACATGTTTGAGATGCTCAAAAAGTTTAGTAAGCCTTGTAAGGCTTCCTCTTATTTACCGATTAACTCTCAGAAAATGTTATTAGTCACAAACCACACAGGCACAAGCACTGTGACCTTGGCTCTCATCATTGAATAATGCATAATAACAGCCCGATAATAGATTTACCTATTTTGACTCAAGTTTTGACTTGAGTGTCGCATCATTTTAAATGTAGAAGAAACTGTTGTTTTGACACCCATGGCTCCTCGTTGCTTAACGGAGAAATATTTAGCAGTTTGACTTAATGAGCTTCATTAAATAATGACTCATACGTCTATGAGGTTGAATGTCTCTTATTTCCATATTCCTCCTCTTTTTTAACGCTGGTAATCCTTCTCTGTTTTTCAGAGTTCTGACAGTGTCTGGCCAAATCCTTTAAAAAAGAAACGGTGTTTGATAGTGTTAGTTTTTTTAATAAACACATGATTCAACACAAAGGCTCCATGGTACGGCAAGTATCCTAGCGGTTAGATTGGTGAGCCAGCAACCGGAGGGTTGCCAGTTTGAATCCTGGGTCTGACTGGAAAAATCTGGTGGGAAGTGAGCTGGTAACTGCCCAGTGTGGCAGCCCCCTGCACCTCTACAAAAAAACAGTATATACACTGAGTGTAGAAAACATTAGGAACACCTTCTGAATATTGAGTTGCACCCCCTTTTGCCCTCAGAACAGCCTCAATTCGTTGGGGCAGGGACTCTAGGTGTCGAAAGCACTCCACAGGGATGCTGGCCCATGTTGACTCCAATGTTTCCCGCAGTTGTGTCAAGTTGGCTGGATGTCCTTTGGGTGGTGGACCATTCTTGATACACATGGGAAACTGTTGAGTGTGAAAAACCCAGCAGCGTTGCAGTTCTTGACACACTCAAACCAGTGCTACTGGATGGAAACTGCAAGTGTAACAGGGAAACAGATCCCAATCAAAGGTGTTATCACATGCTCCACTGAGGTAAACATTATGTGGGTAAAACAAAGCGCAAATTAAAAGTACGAATCTTGGAGCATCGTAGCACCGTTAGGTGCAAAACCTCCACTTACCCAGTTGCGGCCCACCTTTTGGAAGCAAACCACTCGATTTCGTCCCTACGTTATATCGACATCAAACATGTCACCCTCCCTAGGAGAGGGGGTGACCTCGACAATTTATTGTTAAAACGAGAGACTGGCTGGATCTTTAATTTAAAGACCCTTACTCTCTTTAACGCTAGCCAGCACCTCGTCTGAATAGGTGTTCTACTCCGCTAGCCAGCACCTCGCCTGAATAGGTGTTCTACTCCGCTAGCCAGCACCTTGTCTGAATAGGTGTTCTACTCCGCTAGCCAGCACCTCGTCTGAATAGGTGTTCTACTCCGCTAGCCAGCACCTTGTCTGAATAGGTGTTCTACTCCGCTAGCCAGCACCTTGTCTGAATAGGTGTTCTACTCCGCTAGCCAGCACCTTGTCTGAATAGGTGTTCTACTCCGCTAGCCAGCACCTCGCCTGAATAGGTGTTCTACTCCGCTAGCCAGCACCTCGCCTGAATAGGTGTTCTACTCCGCTAGCCAGCACCTCGCCTGAATAGGTGTTCTACTCCGCTAGCCAGCACCTCGTCTGAATAGGTGTTCTACTCCGCTAGCCAGCACCTCGTCTGAATAGGTGTTCTACTCCGCTAGCCAGCACCTCGTCTCAATAGGTGTTCTACTCCACTAGCCAGCACCTCGCCTGAATAGGTGTTCTACTCTGCTAGCCAGCACCTCGTCTCAATAGGTGTTCTACTCCACTAGCCAGCACCTTGTCTGAATAGGTGTTCTACTCCGCTAGCCAGCACCTCGCCTGAATAGGTGTTCTACTCCGCTAGCCAGCACCTCGTCTGAATAGGTGTTCTACTCCGCTAGCCAGCACCTCGTCTAAATAGGTTTTCTACTCCGCTAGCCAGGACCTCGTCTGAATAGGTGTTCTACTCTGCTAGCCAGCACCTCGTCTGAATTGGTGTTCTACTCCGCTAGCCAGCACCTCGTCTGAATAGGTGTTCTACTCCGCTAGCCAGCACCTCGCCTGAAGAGGTGTTCTACTCCGCTAGCCAGCACCTCGTCTGAATAGGTGTTCTACTCTGCTAGCCAGCACCTCGTCTGAATAGGTGTTCTACTCCGCTAGCCAGCACCTCGTCTGAATAGGTGTTCTACTCCGCTAGCCAGCACCTCGCCTGAAGAGGTGTTCTACTCCGCTAGCCAGCACCTCGTCTGAATAGGTGTTCTACTCCGCTAGCCAGCACCTCGTCTGAATAGGTGTTCTACTCCGCTAGCCAGCACCTCGTCTGAATAGGTGTTCTACTCCGCTAGCCAGCACCTCGTCTGAATAGGTGTGTGTTTCTGTTCATGCTGTATGACATGACAATGACCATAAGAGTTGGCAACACAATGCAAGCAGATCTGGGACCAGGCTACCTGATTTCAAGATGGCGCCAGCCTCTTCTCCCTCAGTCATGTTCATGTGCAGCACACAGTGTTCCTAGTTCGGCCCCCGAGATGCAATTGTGATGCGGGAGAAAATAGCTGACGAGAGGGGGAAAAAGTATGACTGGCTCTTGTTTTTAAAGGTCAGGACTTAGAAGAGGTGTGTTTGCTGCTGTCCTTTCTCTAATTGTCTGTCCGGGGCCTACGTGTTCTGCTTGACTAAAATGTCCATTGATTCGCAGTCATTTGCACACCAGGGTTATTGCTTTGCTTGTAGCTTCCACTCTGCCTAGGTGTAGCGCTGCGATGGAGGGATGGGGAGAGAGGGAGAGAAGGATAGGGAGGGGTGTGTTCTGGCATGCCATCCTGTCTCACTACGACACCTGAGATGATGTTCTGATAGTCAATGGAAAGTGTTTGCATTATAGATCAAGTACAGCATGTAGCATAGTGTAGTACAGATACTTACTCAAGCACCTGACTTCCTTTATGAATCCATACGAGCCAACATGTAGATTGATGTAATGAAATGGGAACGATCCCCAATTTGATCGTTGTTATCCATAGCTGGCTTACATTACAGTGTAAAATGTTCAGTGTCTCTTGAATATCATATGACATACTTGTGATCCAGGCAGAAGGTTCATGCATAGAGTATGTGTCTATCAAAGACAGACCACAACCTATAGAATATGTCATATGATCCAGTGATGCTCAAGCAGTAAATGTATTACATGGAAATGAAACATCTAGAAGACATTGTAGATTCAACTTATCAACAGTCATAATGTACAACTAGTTTGAGTGCAAGATATGACTTTGATACTTGAGAACTCAGAACGTAAGACAAACGTTCTGTTATGGTGTCCTTCAACATTGGAATGCAGCCAGATACTCCCGCTAATGTTATACGACCCTTGACCTCTCATCCTCAAGGACCTTCCTTAACGAGGCACACTTCCTCCCCCTGGGCCGAGCAGGTTGTCGGGGTCCGTGGGAGGTGTGGTCTGGAGACCCTGAGGGTGAGGGTCCAGTCCAGTCAGCAGAACCTAGAGGTACAACATGTGAGTGTTCGCGTCAACCAGCAACTTCATCATTGTTGTTGTAGTTGTCATATTTATTATCACCACCATCATCATCATCACCAACCCCATCATCATCACCATCACCACTACCATCATCATCATCATCGTCATTGTCGTAATCGTCATCATCAACCATCAACCATCAGCCATCAACATCCCCATCAGAGAGTTTCTCAATGAGAGCCTGTCACGACTTCTGCCGAAGTCGATGCCTCTTCTTGTTTGGGTGGTGCTCGGCGGTCGACGTCACCGGTCTTCTAGCCATCATTGATCTATTTTTCATTTTCCATTGGTTTTGTCTTGTCTTCCTACACACCTGGTTCCAATCCCATTCATTACATGTTTCCCCTCATGTTCTTGTCGGAGATTGTTTGTTGTTTTTGCGCGTGTTGTCATGTTTGGTGCCCAACAGGTCTTTGTACCCATGTTACTTTTGTATTGTACTTTGGTTATGGAGTTTGTTTTACTTGATTAAACTTCTCCAGTTCCACCAAGATTGTTTCTCCTGCGCCTGACTTCTCTGCCACCTACACACACGCCGGGACAGAGCCTCTGTCTCTGAAAGTGCTGTCTGTCTGTAACTGTGTCTCCAGCTGGAGGGTCTACTGCCCATCGTTAGGAGAATGTCTACATTTATGGGTCCATGTGACATGGTGACAGCTCATTTTTGTCGTGGCCTGGAAGAGGAGGTTGAGTCTGTGACTTAGGCTATGTAAACTGCCTAATGTGTGTTGGCAGTCTTCATTTGCCTGCTTGCTTCTCAACATCATAAGTGATTATAATCATTTTGCTTTGGTGCAGATGCATGATGTGTGTGTGTGTGTGTGTGTGTGTGTGTGTGTGTGTGTGTGTGAGGCTCTATGTGAGTTAGTGAGAAAGTGAGTGTGTGTGTCCACGTGTATGTGTGTGTGCCAGCATGCATGCCGTGTGTGCTCAGGAAGGTGCCTGTAATAACTGGAGTGTAATACATGTGAATTCCCCCCCGCCTCCCCCCTCGCCTCCATGATTGATGTCACCATAAGCCCCTCTCTCATATACCAGTCTGGCTTTGCGTCAGTATTCACACACTGGCTAATGGACAGTTTGTACAGACCATCTGCATTCATGGCAGCATAACTTTCAGACAAAGAAACGGACGTATCTGCTGACATCTCTCTTACTCTCCTTGTAATACACAGACGTATATATCCCCGCCTACCATAAATCTCCCATAAGCACCTGCTGTATTCTGAAAGGAACTTTATAATTAAAAACACGCCTAGTCGAAAATCCAGACGCTGAAATATTAAGATCCACTGTGTGCATCGATCCCCCGTTTTCTGTAACCCCGCTTTGTTCTACAGAGCCAAACTCTGTGAAGCATTCCATTTTTAATGTCGACTTATTTCCAGATGCATTATTTATTAGGCAGTGGGCAGGGTGATTCACAAGCCATCTGATTGTCTGTGAGTCCAATGCCCGGGTGGGATTGACCCAACTGAGGTGTGTGTGTGTGTGTGTGTGTGTGTGTGTGTGTGTGTGTGTGTGTGTGTGTGTGTGTGTGTGGGCATCAACTGGAGGATAGATGGATCATGGCTGGATTCGACAGGGATTGGTGGTGTTGGAAGCAGAACTGATCTGATGACCCTCATCAACTGGCCCAGGACTAAAACACTCACATCCACTGTATTCACACTAGGTCTGCGTTCCAACCTATTTAGTGCACAACATGGGGATTAGTGTGCGATTTGGGGACACACATTATAGCTCCATAGGATTTACACAGTATGGTTATGTGGTTTAAAGTCTGGGCTGTGGAATCAGATCTTCGACACTCGTTTTAATGGCCTATTCCGTTAGAAGCGCTGCCATTTATGAGAACTGAAATTGTGACCCGGAAGATAATCACCATCACTGAGACATGGTGGGATATGGAGGGGTCAAGCTTTCTGAATCATGCGATGTGTCATCATGTAAGGTGTAAAAAAGCTGTAAACTCTTCTATTGCTGCAGCTGCTTCCCTTCGTCCTCCGGGTAAGTTAGAGACGTGCTTTTCTCCCCCCTCCACCCATTCTCCCTCCTTTATTCATTTGTTTTATTGCATTACAGAATTATGTAAATATGTGCATTGCCGATTCTTGAGGGAGAGCGCCGAGCGCAGGGCCGGGGCCCGAGAGCATCCGCAAGGGCAATTTGATCGTTTGCGATGAATGCTCGCTAACATATGTCGGCTTGTCACACATACAAATGGACTTTAATACGATCACGGAATGAACCCATCTGCGGAGGGGTGACATGGTAAGGGGCATCCTGGTGTCTAATTTACAAACTGAACCGTGGAGTGTGGGATACATGAGGCCTGTGAATGGGTATTATTAATGGATATCTATCACACACACACACACACACACACACACACACACACACACACACACACACACACACACACACACACACCCCCAGGGCTGTCTATCTGGCTGCTTAGTGACTGACCCTCAGTCAATGTGAATAACAAAGGCAGTGGGATCATTAGCCCCCCCACCTGGGGGCATCTTTAATCGGGTTTGTGTAATGAAGGCAGCTGCCGCGAATTGCTGCATATCCATAATGTGCCGGCGACGTCGCCGTAATGTTGTATTAGTGTTGCATCGTCCGGGAGAGTGTGTGTGTGTGTGTGTGTGTAATTGGGTCTGTGAAATTATGTCCACAATCATATCCCGCAGACGTTTGCGATAGTTCCAGCGTTGCTCAGGCGTTGTGACAGTGTTATGACAAGGCCTGAAGGCCACACCGATGATGTCAGATGGAGCGATGATGTCAGATGGAGCGATGATGTCAGATGGAGCGATGATGTCAGATGGAGCGATGATGTCAGATGGAGCGATGATGTCAGATGGAGCGTATGAAATGAAGGTGCACTAAACTGTCTTGTACTGTGTGCATGACGCAAGAGCATCTGATTGGTTGGGCTCTGGACTGGGGGACAAAAATGACAACCAATGAACCAATGATGCCCTCTTGTCTCAGGACCTGGGTACCAACCATAACTCCTAAACTCTCTTACAGTGACTCTCCTAACAGTGACGTCATCCCTATACAGTACATTCTGTTGACTAATCCCTTATTGTGGGCACATCAGTTAAGCCTTCATGTTCTTCCTTGTGGGAAAGTGTGTTTTTAAAATGAAATCTGCCACGGAAAGTGTGACAAGTCGCTCTCTTCCCCACCCTCTGACATAGGCCCTACAGAGTAATGACAGAATCTGGAGCCCACTCCGATACAGCTGAGCCACTCTGCACTGTAAAGAGCTAACTCCTCCAGCAAGGCCCAAACCCCCATGACTCTCTGCACACACACACACACACACACACACACACACACACCGCCCAGTCATGTCCCACTAATACCACATCCCCCTTTAAAAACGACAAGATCTGTATCTTAATGAGGGGGCCAACCAATGAGGTTTGTTTGTATTGAGTCAATCCGACCAATCTGTGTGATCAGTTGCCAAATAAGTGACCCTTTTTGTTTGTGTTCCTCTGAGGTGCCCGCGTTGCCAAGTCTAGGTTGATTTCCCAGCTGTTTGACCCTAATTAATTGGTATGGCGAGCAGCGTGCCACTCTCATGTGTTTTTGATGTCAGCGACCACGCTCCTGCCTTTGTACGGCCCTAGCAACAGTGCAGGGGTCTTAACCGGCGCCAAGTTGTTGTCTTATCTAAATTAAAACTATGCTAATCTCTGTATTATTCCCACCCCATAGAGCTGCACATTTCCAACAAGACCCCTCTCTCGCTTACTCTCTCTCTTTCTTTCTCGCTCTCTCTCTCTCTCTCTCGACCTCCTATCCTTTCTCTCTCTCTCTCTCTGTCTCTCTCTGTACCCCCCTCTCTCTCGCTCTCTCTCAGTCTGTACCTCTCGTCTCTCCATCTGTTCCTCTCTCTCTCTCTCCCTCACTCTGTACATCTCGTCTCTCTCGTCTCGTCTCTCTCCCTCTCTATCTATCTCTCTCTCTCCCCCCTTCTCTCTCTCTCGCTCTCTCATTTCCTGAACATATTTGATCAGCAGTCAGATATAGCAGTCAGTGCTGTGCGCCGGGGGAATAATAGCTATTGAACGCCCCACTTTAATTGCATACATTTGTTTTTACAACCATTGTTTTTTATCCTGCCGCTTTGAGGTAATTACGAGTCTGTTGTAAGGCTGCCAGGATACATGGTGTCCCCTGGTGTCTCCTGCAAAGGCACGTAGGGATAGATCCCCTGAAGGAGATGACTAGCTGAATTAAAAAAACTCAGGGGGGTGGTGGCATCTGTCCCAAATCCTGACCTCCCCTACTCTTACTATTGGCTGTTTATGTTTATTTTTGTTTTCAGGGACCCCTGAACTCCTCAGTAGCAAGTCCCATTCCAAACCCCCTCCATCTGTCCTACGCATAGAAATACAATTACGCAATTCTATTCTAGTTCATTCTAGTTATTATATTTCTATGGTTCTATCATAGGACAGAAGGAGGGGATTTAGGACAGGCCCCGGTCACGCAGGCTGTTTACGAAAGCAGACACAAGGCGTGTAGCCTAGGGGTTAGAGCATTGGACTAGTAACCGGAAGGTTTCAAGATCAAATCCCCGAGCTGACATGGTAATAATCTGTCGTTCTGCCCCTGAACAAGGCAGTTAACCCACTGTTCCTAGGCCGAAAATAAAAATGTGTTCTTAACTGACTTGCCTAGTTAAATAAAGTTAAAAAAAGGAGGCTCCATTTACAAATGCAAAGGATGAGTTGTTTTTAAAGAAGGGAAACTTCTCCTGTCGGTGAATAAAGAGAGGGACTGAATACATATGAGGCATGCCTTCATGATCTGTTTTAATAGTCTATTTTACTGGGGAGAAGTGTCCAAGAGTGAGTCCTAAATCGCTCTGGTCAAAAGTAGTGCACTATATAGGGAATAGGGTGCCATTCGGGAGTCAAACACAAAGTTCTTCTTCATAAAGCAGCCCAATCCTCAGCTCGTCAAATGCCAATCGCAAGACCGATAAAAAGAAAAATCCATTTGAGAGGGTTTTTTCCCCATGTGCACATCCCTGGCTTTTTATTTCGGATGTTTTTTTCTAGCGGGATGATCTGATGGAAAGTGCCTTAAGGGATATAAATGGTTTTTGTCTGTCTCTTTCAAAATACGCAAGGGGCAACGTTGCCTCGCAGCGATTGGGGGATTCTCTTCTGTCTGTCTGCATCGGCATAATTCAAGACTGAAGTAAAAGGGTTTTGAGTGCCACGCTTTTGGCAGCCCCTACGTGAAGAGAATCCATTGCTGCAATCAAAGTCTGATTTATATCATTGTAAATGGCTGTTGAGTTGCAGGGGCCCACTGTGAACTGTACTGTACTATACAACCACTACTCCTCCTAATGTAGGAGTTGAGAGGCATGTTTATCCATTTCCAAGCCATAGGCACACCACAGTTGAAGCAGACCTTTCAGTCACAATTACTTTATTACAGTGTCATCATTCCATGATAAAATATTGTTAATGAACTGTAAATGTAATATCCACACAAACACACACATTCCCACCACCTCCCACCAGATACACATGTTCCTTGGCTTCCTGAAGTAAGCAAACCTTGGCTCAGCTTTGTAGTTGCAGGAGAGGTTGCACAGAGTTAGGTGAACTAAGGGAAGAGTATCCTTCTCTTTAGGACTTTAGTTTTCCTGTCACATTCTGAACGGGAAGATAAGATTCCATTAGCGGTGGGCGACAGACTGTGTCATTTCGACACAAGATTCTCAAACAAAGCCTTCCTTTCTCCACCTTATTAACCTCCCAGGGATCTCTCTTCACAGAGAAGCCAGTCCCCTCGCCCACCTTATTAACCTCCCAGGGATCTCTCTTCACAGAGAAGCCAGTCCTTATCTCAGTAATAAATCCATTCCAGCACACCGCCACGGCTTTATTATTTATTATTCATATTACTTTTCTGCTGCCGTATAATCTGAGGACAGATCATTAGAACGGCAACACACAGGGAAATGTCACTGCTGAGAGGGAGGCTGTGGCTCTCTCCTCTCCTGGATTATTTTACGAGAACGTGGAGAGGAGACACAATAGGACTTGACTTTACGGAGTTAGGGACTGGGATAAGTTTTCCCAAGCATTAGGTAAACCCAAAAGAGGATGTATATTTTGACAAAGGCAGGAAATGTGCAAATACAGTGCCTTGCGAAAGTATTCGGCCCCCTTGAACTTTTCGACCTTTTGCCACATTTCAGGCTTCAAACATAAAGATATAAAACTGTATTTTTTTGTGAAGAATCAACAACAAGTGGGACACAATTATGAAGTGGAACGAAATTTATTGGATATTTCAAACTTTTTTAACAAATAAAAAACTGAAAAATTGGCCGTGCAAAATTATTCAGCCCCTTTACTTTCAGTGCAGCAAACTCTCTCCAGTTCAGTGAGGATCTCTGAATGATCCAATGTTGACCTAAATGACTAATGATGATAAATAGAATCCACCTGTGTGTAATCAAGTCTCCGTATAAATGCACCTGCTCTGTGATAGTCTCAGAGGTCCGTTTAAAGTGCAGAGAGCATCATGAAGAACAAGGAACACACCAGGCAGGTCCGAGATACTGTTGTGGAGAAGTTTAAAGCCGGATTTGGATACAAAAAGATTTCCCAAGCTTTAAACATCCCAAGGAGCACTGTGCAAGGGATAATATTGAAATGAAAGGAGAATCAGACCACTGCAAATCTACGAAGACCCGGCCGTCCCTCTAAACTTTCAGCTCATACAAGGAGAAGACTGATCAGAGATGCAGCCAAGAGGCCCATGATCACTCTGGATGAACTGCAGAGATCTACACCTGAGGTGGGAGACTCTGTCCATAGGACAACAATCAGTCGTATACTGCACAAATCTGGCCTTTATGGAAGAGTGGCAAGAAGAAAGCCATTTCTTAAAGATATCCATAAAAAGTGTCATTTAAAGTTTGCCACTAGCCACCTGGGAGACACACCAAACATGTGGAAGAAGGTGCTCTGGTCAGATGAAACCAAAATCGAACTTTTTGGCAACAATGCAAAACGTTATGTTTGGCGTAAAAGCAACACAGCTCATCACCCTGAACATACCATCCCCACTGTCAAACATGGTGGTGGCAGCATCATGGTTTGGGCCTGCTTTTCTTCAGCAGGGGCAGGGAAGATGGTTAAAATTGATGGGAAGATGGATGGAGCCAAATACAGGACCATTCTGGAAGAAAACCTGATGGAGTCTGCAAAAGACCTGAGACTGGGACGGAGATATGTCTTCCAACAAGACAATGATCCAAAACATAAAGCAAAATCTACAATGGAATGGTTCACAAATAAACATATCCAGGTGTTAGAATGGCCAAGTCAAAGTCCAGACCTGAATCCAATCGAGAATCTGTGGAAAGAACTGAAAACTGCTGTTCACAAACGCTCTCCATCCAACCTCACTGAGCTCGAGCTGTTTTGCAAGGAGGAATGGGCAAAAATTTCAGTCTCTCGATGTGCAAAACTGATAGAGACATACCCCAAGCGACTTACAGCTGTAATCGCAGCAAAAGGTGGCGCTACAAAGTATTAACTTAAGGGGGCTGAATAATTTTGCACGCCCAATTTTTCAGTTTTTTATTTGTTAAAAAAGTTTGAAATATCCAATACATTTCGTTCCACTTCATGATTGTGTCCCACTTGTTGTTGATTCTTCACAAAAAATTACAGTTTTATATCATTATGTTTGAAGCCTGAAATGTGGCAAAAGGTCAAAGTTCAAGGGGGCCGAATACTTTCGCAAGGCACTGTAGAAGTGATGATGGATGATGTAGATAGGTAGTGGATGATGTGGATAGTAGATAGTTATTGGGGGATGTGGATAGGTAGTGGATGATGCTGATAGTAGATAGGTAGTGGATGATGTGGATAGTAGATAGGTAGTGGATGATGTGGATAGGTAGTGGATGATGTGGATAGGTAATGGATGCTGTGGATAGTAGATAGGTATTGGATGATGTGGACAGTAGATAGGTATTGGATGATGTGGATAGTGGATAGGTAGTGGATGATGTGGATAGGTAGTGGATGATGTGGATAGTAGATAGGTAGTGGATGATGTGGATAGTAGATAGGTAGTGGATGATGTGGATAGTAGATAGGTAGTGGATGATGTGGACAGTAGATAGGTAGTGGATGATGTGGATAGGTAGTGGATGATGTGGATAGTAGATAGGTAGTGGATGATGTGGATAGTAGATAGGTAGTGGATGATGTGGACAGTAGATAGGTAGTGGATGATGTGGATAGGTAGTGGATGATGTGGATAGTGGATAGGTAGTGGGTGATGTGGATAGTGGATAGGTAGTGGATGATGTGGATAGTGGATTGGTAGTGGGTGATGTGGATAGGTAATGGATGCTGTGGATAGTAGATAGGTATTGGATGATGTGGACAGTAGATAGGTAGTGGATGATGTGGATAGTAGATAGGTAGTGGATGATGTGGATAGTGGATAGGTAGTGGATGATGTGGATAGTGGATTGGTAGTGGATGATGTGGATAGTAGATAGGTAGTGGATGATGTGGACAGTAGATAGGTAGTGGATGATGTGGATTGGTAGTGGATGATGTGGATAGGTAGTGGATGATGTGGATAGTAGATAGGTAGTGGATGATGTGGATAGTAGATAGGTAGTGGATGATGTGGATAGTAGATAGGTAGTGGATGATATGGATAGTGGATAGGTAGTGGGTGATGTGGATAGTGGATTGGTAGTGGATGATGTGGATAGTAGATAGGTAGTGGATGATGTGGATAGTGGATAGGTAGTGGATGATGTGGATAGTAGATAGGTAGTGGATGATGTGGATAGTGGATAGGTAGTGGATGATGTGGATAGTGGATAGGTAGTGGATGATGTGGATAGTGGATTGGTAGTGGATGATGTGGATAGGTAGTGGATGATGTGGATAGTGGATAGGTAGTGGATGATGTGGATAGTGGATAGGTAGTGGGGGATGTGGATAGTGGATAGGTAGTGGATGATGTGGATAGTAGATAGGTAGTGGAGGATGTGGATAGGTTGTGGATGATGTGGATAGTGGATAGGCAGTGGATGATGTGGATAGTAGATAGGTAGTGGATGATGTGGACAGTAGATAGGTAGTGGATGATGTGGATTGGTAGTGGATGATGTGGATAGTAGATAGGTAGTGGATGATGTGGACAGTAGATAGGTAGTGGATGATGTGGATTGGTAGTGGATGATGTGGATAGTAGATAGGTAGTGGATGATGTGGACAGTAGATAGGTAGTGGATGATGTGGATAGGCAGTGGATGATGTGGATAGTGGATAGGTAGTGGGGGATGTGGATAGTGGATAGGTAGTGGATGATGTGGATAGTAGATAGGTAGTGGAGGATGTGGATAGGTTGTGGATGATGTGGATAGTGGATAGGCAGTGGATGATGTGGATAGTAGATAGGTAGTGGATGATGTGGACAGTAGATAGGTAGTGGATGATGTGGATTGGTAGTGGATGATGTGGATAGTAGATAGGTAGTGGATGATGTGGACAGTAGATAGGTAGTGAAGGATGTGGATTGGTAGTGGATGATGTGGATAGTGGATACGTAGTGGGTGATGTGGATAGGTTGTGGATGATGTGGATAGTAGATAGGTAGTGGATGATGTGGATAGTGGATACGTAGTGGGTGATGTGGATTGGTAGTGGATGATGTGGATAGTGGATAGGTAGTGGAGGATGTGGATAGGTTGTGGATGATGTGGATAGTGGATAGGTAGTGGATGATGTGGATTGGTAGTGGATGATGTGGATAGGGAGTGGATGATGTGGATAGTAGATAGGTAGTGGATGATGTGGATTGGTAGTGGATGATGTGGATAGGTTGTGGATGATGTGGATAGTAGATAGGTAGTGGATGATGTGATTGGTAGTGGATGATGTGGATAGTGGATACGTAGTGGGTGATGTGGATTGGTAGTGGATGATGTGGATAGTGGATAGGTTGTGGATGATGTGGATAGTGGATACGTAGTGGGTGATGTGGATTGGTAGTGGATGATGTGGATAGTGGATAGGTAGTGGATGATGTGGATAGGTTGTGGATGATGTAGATAGTGGATAGGTAGTGGATGATGTGGATAGTAGATAGGTAGTGGATGATGTGGATTGGTAGTGGATGATGTGGGTAGGTTGTGGATGATGTGGATAGTAGATAGGTAGTGGATGATGTGGATAGTAGATAGGTAGTGGATGATGTGGATTGGTAGTGGATGATGTGGATAGTGGATACGTAGTGGGTGATGTGGATTGGTAGTGGATGATGTGGATAGTGGATAGGTAGTGGATGATGTGGATGATGTGGATAGTGGATAGGTAGTGGGTGATGTGGATGGGTTGTGGATGATGTGGATAGTGGATACGTAGTGGGTGATGTGGATTGGTAGTGGATGATGTGGATAGTGGATACGTAGTGGGTGATGTGGATAGGTTGTGGATGATGTGGATAGTGGATAGGTAGTGGATGATGTGGATAGGTTGTGGATGATGTGGAAAGCAGATAGGTAGTGGATGATGTGGATAGTAGATAGGTAGTGGGTGATGTGGATAGTGGATAGGTAGTGGATGATGTGGATAGGTTGTGGATGATGTGGATAGTAGATAGGTAGTGGGTGATGTGGATAGGTAGTGGGTGATGTGGATAGGTAGTGGGTGATGTGGATAGGTTGTGGATGATGTGGATAGTAGATAGGTAGTGGGTGATGTGGATAGGTTGTGGATGATGTGGATAGGTAGTGGGTGATGTGGATAGGTTGTGGATGATGTGGATAGTAGATAGGTAGTGGGTGATGTGGATAGGTAGTGGGTGATGTGGATAGGTAGTGGATGATGTGGATAGGTTGTGGATGATGTGGATAGTAGATAGGTAGTGAGTGATGTGGATAGGTTGTGGATGATGTGGATAGGTAGTGGGTGATGTGGATAGGTAGTGGATGATAGTAGGTTGTGTTTGTTTATGTATGAACTACAGAGGGTCTACTCTAGTTGAATTTGACATGCCTTCGTGTAGGAAATAGGTAAAGTGGTCTGTGTAAAAATACCATGTCTCCATGTGAGAGATATGTAAAAATGTCTTGTGTTTGATTGTCAAGTCTTTGTGTGAGGGATATGTCATATCGTGTGAAAATATCACCTCACATGCTGTGTGTGGAAGCCAGGGTATACTCCATGTAAAAATGGCGTGTGTCCACATGGGGTAGGTAATTGTCATGTCTGTGTTTGGAAATAGGATGAACCGGAATGTACACGTGTCAAATATCTGTGTAATAGAGAGGCAGGGTCTACATTACTGTATACGAACATGTTCTGTCTTGTGAGAGATACAGAGTGTGTGATGCATGTGTGATCTCAAGTACATGCCAAGCGGATGATGGACAGGCTTAGGTAATTATGCATTATTCAATCATCTGCTGTCTAAAAATAAACTCCTACGAGAGATCCCGGCTAGGAGAGATTTCAAATTGTCGGGGAATGGGAGGATGATGAAGCGGCCTCCTGATCCCGAGAGCGACCACAGGGGCCGGGGAGCTGTTTCTGCTGATCCTGCCCAGTAAGGCTGTGAACCATCTGCCCAGTCCTTAAGTGCTGAACAATGTTCTTTAATTCACTGGAGCGATTAAAGGATGGATGACCACAAACTGTACACATAGAACATCACTACTACAGTCCCTAAACCCTGACTTTATTTCTTTGAATGAAACTCATTTGTATGACGACTTCACTGTTGATTTGGATGGTTATTCTTGGTTTGGACACAACCGAAACATTCATAGAAGAGAGCCTCTGAAGCTTCAGGTGACGTCAGACTTTTTGTTAGGAACGAAGGATTTGAACTATATAGAGTGAACATTGTGGACAAGTCAATAGATGGAATAATTAGTGTAATATTTGAACACCGTCTGTCGCAATATTCTTTCGTTTATTTTCTCTTGTTATTTACCACTTGAGGGTTCTACAAGGGGATTGGACTCTTTTTTTCAGCAACTTGTTGTTGCAGTTGAATTCTCTGGACACTGACAATACACATGTGGTGACCTGAACAGTCGTATCTCTGATCTGAGAGATTGTGTAATTGACGTTGATGGTATTGCACCTAGAGTTGCTATAGACAGGTGGAAGTAGGCATGGGGAAACATTAATTGAATTCTTAAAGGATTCCAAGTGCTGCATTCTAAATGCTAGACTATCACCACAAAATTAGGGCAAAGCAGTCGTAGACTATATTGTAACACCCCGTGACTGTCTGAATAGAACTGCGCTTGTGGAAAGTAAAGGTCCTGAGTGTATTAGACTGATTGGAGACTGTAGTAGACTGGCTGATCATTCATTGTTGTTTATCAAATTCACGGTGGGAAGCTATAGTGGGGAGGACGGGTAAGTAGGCTTATCTAAGTCAAGTGCAAATCAATCAGACCAAAGAAGGCCCAGAAACCTACCCGACCAATGTCTTTCATCTGACATGTGCTGTACTGTTCTTATGGACCTTATTGATAACCTGGAAGCTTGCCAGAAAACACCATATAATATTGATCAGTGGTATGGCCGGTTCTGTCATGTACTACATGAGGAAATGGAATAGTGTTTACCTGTTAAATCACTATCCTCCAAGGCTAAGAGACCTCAACACATTGGTAAACTGTATTGGAATAAAGAGTTAAGTCATTTATGGTCTGTAATGAGAGTTGCAGAAAATAAGTTCCTAACATGTAAAGACCAATCTTCTCATTGACTGGTCTTTACATTTTAGGAACTAAGACCAGTCAATGAGAAGAGGTTTCAACGAGAAGAGGAACATCTGTAAAGACCTTGGCTATTGTTTATATTCACAGTTCTATCATGCATGTGTGTGTCCTATACTGAATTATGCAGCTGGAATCTGGTGTTTTAAAGAACCCAAAACAGCAAACTCGATTCAGAAAAGAGCCATAGCAGGTTTTCTGGGAGTGCATACGTTTGCCCCAAGCCTTGCTATTCACGGAGACATGGGTTGGTGCCCGGTGAAGTAAGGCAGAGGGTACAATTATTAGGTTATGGAACCGTCTTATCAATATATCAGAGGACAGAATAACAAACACGGATTTCAACTGGGATAAAACACACAGCTACCCTTGGACAAAGGAACTCGATGCCATATTTAAGGAAGCTGATCTACAACACATATTTAGAAACAAGTTAGGATGCAATGTCAAGATGATCAAACACAAGTTAACCATAAGCTACATTGACAAAATGGTCAACTGACATATGGCTAAAACCAAAACTCAGAACTTACAACCAGATCAAAAACAGCTACGATCCAGAACTTTATGTCACCTCTCACCTAACCAGAAACCAAAAATTGTTGTGTGCCCAGTTGAGAACCGGATACTGCATCTGGCAAATGAAGTTGGTAGGTTCAATGCCATAGATGGAGAAGAGGTCTATGTACAGTCTGTTATTTAGGGGAGGTCAAAAATGTACTTTACATGATGATTTGAGAGCTAAAATGTTTGATAAAATGATGCAAAGAAAACAGGAACAGAGAAACCACTGATGGGAGCAGCCATTTGTAATGTCTGTGTAATGTATGGTTTTGTATGTATTGTATTGTATTGTATTGTTGTTTGAAGGCTGGGGCCAGTTGTACTGTAGAGGGGCCAGTTACATTAGACGTTATTGTTGTCATATCCTTTTCTTAACTGCATTGCAGGCATTAGCAGGCAAAAGACCATGTTCCGCGTTGCCACTGTCTAATAACGGATGTAAAAAAAGAACGATAGCAAAAATTTGTTATGTAAAAATTATTTCAAACTCCACATTTAGGGGGGCCACAAGGGGGTCCAAAATTGTTGTCACAGGGGCACTGGCCCCCCCAACCACCCCCCCAGAACCGCTAGTGCCAAAGCTTGTAAGATTTTTTTGTTTTGTTTTCCAAATAGTTTTTCACAGCCGTTTTTCACAGCCGAATGTTTATACAGGAAAAGAAATATATACACTGCTCAAAAAAATAAAGGGAACACTTAAACAACACATCCTAGATCTGAATGAAAGAAATAATCTTATTAAATACTTTTTTCTTTACATAGTTGAATGTGCTGACAACAAAATCACACAAAAATAATCAATGGAAATCCAATTTATCAACCCATGGAGGTCTGGATTTGGAGTCACACTCAAAATTAAAGTGGAAAACCACACTACAGGCTGATCCAACTTTGATGTAATGTCCTTAAAACAAGTCAAAATGAGGCTCAGTAGTGTGTGTGGCCTCCACGCGCATGTATGAACTCCCTACAACGCCTGGGCATGCTCATGATGAGGTGGCGGATGGTCTCCTGAGTGATCTCCTCCCAGACCTGGACTAAAGCATCCGCCAACTCATGGACAGTCTGTTGGTGGATGGAGCGAGACATGATGTCCCAGATGTGCTCAATTGGATTCAGGTCTGGGGAACGGGCGGGGCAGTCCATAGCATCAATGCCTTCCTCTTGCAGGAACTGCTGACACACTCCAGCCACATGAGGTCTAGCATTGTCTTGCTATAGGAGGAACCCGGGGCCAACCGCACCAGCATATGGTCTCATAAGGGGTCTGAGGATCTCATCTCGGTTCCTAATGGCAGTCAGGCTACCTCTGGCGAGCACATGGAGGGCTGTGTGGCCCCCCAAAGAAATGCCACCCCACACCATGACTGACCCACCGCCAAACCGGTCATGCTGGAGGATGTTGCAGGCAGCAGAACGTTCTCCACGGCGTCTCCAGACGCTGTCACGTCTGTCACGTGCTCAGTGTGAACCTGCTTTCATCTGTGAAGAGCACAGGGCGCCAGTGGCGAATTTGCCAATCTTGGTGTTCTCTGGCAAATGCCAAACGTCCTGCACGGTGTTGGGCTGTAAGCACAACCCCCACCTGTGGACGTCGGACCCTCATACCACCCTCATGGAGTCTGTTTCTGACCGTTTGAGCAGACACATGCACATTTGTGGCCTGCTGGAGGTCATTTTGCAGGGCTCTGGCAGTGCTCCTCCTGCTCCTCCTTGCACAAAGGTGGAGGTAGCGGTCCTGCTGCTGGGTTGTTGCCCTCCTACGGCCTCCTCCACGTCTCCTGATGTACTGGCCTGTCTCCTGGTAGCGCCTCCATGCTCTGGACACTACGCTGACAGACACAGCAAACCTTCTTGCCACAGCTCGCATTGATGTGCCATCCTGGATGAGCTGCACTACCTGAGCCACTTGTGTGGGTTGTAGACTCCGTCTCATGCTACCACTAGAGTGAAAGCACCGCCAGCATTCAAAAGTGACCAAAACATCAGCCAGGAAGCATAGGAACTGAGAAGTGGTCTGTGGTCCCCACCTGCAGAACCACTCCTTTATTGGGGGTGTCTTGCTTATTGCCTATAATTTCCACCTGTTGTCTATTCCATTTGCACAACAGCATGTGAAATTTATTGTCAATTAGTGTTGCTTTCTAAGTGGACAGTTTGATTTCACAGAAGTGTGATTGACTTGGAGTTACATTGTGTTGTTTAAGTGTTCCCTTTATTTTTTTGAGCAGTATATATATATATTTTTTAATATCTTTTTTTATTGTATAAACATACAGTATGTTCATATGCCAGTGAAAAACAATTGAGAAAACAAAACAAAAAAATCTGGTTAGGTGAGAAGTTCTGTGTATGTGTGTATATATATATATATATATATATATATATATATATATATATATATATATATATATATATATATATATATATATATATATATATATATATATATATATACACACTACCGTTCAAAGGTTTGGGGTCACTTAGAAATGTCCTTGTTTTTGAAAGAAAAGCATTTTTTTTGTCCATTAAAATAACATCAACATTGTTGTGTTGTTAATGTTGTAAATGACTATCGTAGCTGGAAAAGGCTGATTTTTTGGGGGGGATATCTACATAGGCGTACAGAGGTCCATTATCAGCAACCACATCACTCCTGTGTTCCAATGGCACGTTGTGTTAGCTAATCCAAGTTTATAATTTTAAAAGGCTAATTGATCATCAGAAAACCCTTTTGCAATTATGTTAGCACAGCTGAAAACTGTTGTTCTGACTAAAGAAGCAATAAAACTGGCCTTCTTTAGACTAGTTGAGTATCTTGA
The DNA here is from genome assembly GCF_901001165.1 of Salmo trutta. Taxonomy (NCBI): domain Eukaryota; kingdom Metazoa; phylum Chordata; class Actinopteri; order Salmoniformes; family Salmonidae; genus Salmo; species Salmo trutta. The sequence goes on from NC_042996.1 coordinate 2,819,097, forward strand.
GCATCAGCATTTGTGGGTTCGATTACAGGCTCAAAATGGCCAGAAACAAAGAACTTTCTTCTGAAACTCGTCAGTCTTGTTCTGAGAAATGAAGGCTATTCCATGCGAGAAATTTCCAAGAAACTGAAGATCTTGTACAATGCTGTGTACTACTCCCTTCATAGAACAGAGCAAACTGGCTCTAACCAGAATAGAAAGAGGAGTGGAAGGCCCCGGTGCACAACTGAGCAAGAGGACAAGTACATTAGAGTACCAAGTTTGAGAAACAGACGCCTCACAAGTCCTCAACTGGCAGCTTCATTAAATAGTAACCGCAAAACACCAGTTTCAACATCAACAGTGAAGAGGCGACTCCGGGATGTTGGCCTTCTAGGCAGAGTTGCAAAGTAAAAGCCATGTCTTAAACTGGCCAATAACAATAAAAGATTAAGATGGGCAAAATAACACAGACACTGGACAGAGGAAGATTGGAAAAAAGTGTTACGGACAGACTCATCTAAGTTTGAGTTGTTCGGATCACAAAGAAGAACATTTGTGAGACACAGAAAAATGAAAAGATGCTGGAGGAGTGCTTGACGCCATCTGTCAAGCATGGTGGAGGCAATGTGATGATCTGGGGGTGCTTGGTGATGGTAAAGTGGGAGATTTGTACAGGGTAAAAGGGATCTTGAAGAAGGAAGGCTATCACTCCATTTTGAAACGCCATGCCATACCCTGTGGATGGCGCTTAACTGGAGACAATTTCTTCCTACAACAGGACAATGACCCAAAGCACAGCTCTAAACTATGCAATAACTATTTAGGGAAGAAGCAGTCAGCTGGTATTCTATCTATAATGGAGTGGCCAGCACAGTCACCGGATCTCAACCCTATTGAGCTGTTGTGGAAGCAGCTTGACCTTAAGGTTCATAAGAAGTGCCCATCAAGCCAATCCAACTTGTGGGAGGTGCTTCAGGAAGCATGGGGTGAAATCTCTTCAGATTACCTCAACAAATTGACAACTAGAATGTGCAACACAGAGTTATACAATAAACAAACATACAGTCAATAATACAGTAGAAAAAAATCTACATACATAGGCAATAAATAGGCCATGGTGGCGAAGTAATTACAATATACCAATTAAACACTGGAGTGATTGATGTGCAGAAGATGAATGTGCAAGTAGAGATACTGGGGTGCAAAGGAGTAAGATAAATAAATAAATACAGTATGGGGATGAGGTAGTTGGATGGGCTATATTACGGATGGGCTTTGTACAGGTGCAGTGATATGTGAGCTGCTCTGACAGCTGGTGCTTAAAGCTAGTGATGGAGATATGAGTCTCCAGCTTCAGTGATTTTTGCAGTTCGTTCCAGTCATTGCAGCAGAGAACTGGAAGGAAAGGCGGCCAAAGGATTAATTGGCTTTGGGGGTGAGCAGTGAGATATACCCGCTGGAGTGCGTGCAACAGGTGGGTGCTGCTATGGTGACCAGTGAGCTGAGATAAGGCGGGGCTTTACCTAGCAGAGACTTGTAGATGACCTGGAGCCAGTGGGTCTGGCGACGAGTATTAAGCGAGAGCCAGCCAATGAGAGCGTAAAGGTCGCAATGGTGGGTAGTATATGGGGCTTTGGTGACAAAACGGATGGCACTGTGATAGACTGCATCCACTTTGTTGAGTAGACTGTTGGAGGCTATTTTGTAAATGACATCGCTGAAGTCGAGGATTGGTAGGATGGTAAGTTTTACGAGGGTATATGTGGCAGCATGAGTGAAGGATGCTTTGTTGCGAAATAGGAAGCCGATTCTAGATTTAATTTTGGATTGGAGATGCTTAATGTGAGTCTGGAAGGAGAGTTTACAGTCTAACCAGACACCTAGGTATTTGTAGTTGTCCACATATTCTAGGTCAGAACCGTCCAGAGTAGTGATGCTTGACGGGCGGGCAGGTACGGGCAGCGATCGGTTGAAGAGCATGCATTTAGTTTTACTTGCATTTAGAAGCAGTTGGAGGCAATGGAAGGAGAGTTGTATGGCATTGAAGCTCGTCTGTAGGTTAGTTAACACAGTGTCCAAAGAGGGGCCAGAAGTATACAGAATGGTGTCGTCTGCGTAGAGGTGAATCAGAGAATAACCAGCAGCAAGAGCGATATCATTGATGTATACAGAGAAGAGAATCGGCCTGAGAATTGAACCCTGTGGCACCCCAATAGAGACTGCCAGAGGTCCAGAAAACAGTCCCTCCGATTTGACACACTGAACTCTATCAGAGAAGTAGTTGGTGAACCAGGCGAGGCAATCATTTGAGAAACCAAGGCTGTTTAGTCTGCTGATAAGAATGTGGTGATTGACAGAGTCGAAAGCCTTGGCCAGGTCGATGAGTACGGCTGCACAGTAATGTCTCTTATCGATGGCGGTTATGATATTGTTTAGGACCCTGAGCGTGGCTGAGGTGCACCCATGACCAGCTCTGAAACCAGATTGCATAGAGGAGAATGTACGGTGGCATTCGAAATGGTCGGTAATCTGTTTGTTAACTTGGCTTTCGAAAACCTTAGAAAGGCAGGGTAGGATAGATATAGGTCTGTAGCAGTTTGGGTTTGGAGTGTCTCCCCTTTTGAAGAGGGGAATGATCGTGGCAGCTTTCCAATCTTTGGGAATCTCAGACGATACGAAAGAGAGGTTGAACAGGCTAGTAATAGGGGTGCAACATTTTTGGCAGATAATTTTAGAGAGGGTCCAGATTGTCTAGCCCGGCTGATTTGTAGGGTTCCAGATTTTGCAGCTCTTTCAGAACATCAGCTATCTGGATTTGGGTAAAGGAGAAATGGGGGAGGCTTGGGCGAGTTGCTGTGGGGGGTGCCGGGCAGTTGAGGGGTAGCCAGGTGGAAAGCATGGCCAGCCGTAGAAAAATGCTTATTGAAATTCTCAATTATAGTGGATTTATCAGAGCAGTGGGCAGCTGGGAGGAGGTGCTCTTATTCTCCATGGACTTTACAGTGTCCCAGAACTTTTTTGAGTTTGTGCTACAGGATGCACATTTCTGTTTGAAAAAGCTAGCCTTAGCTTTCCTAACTGCCTGTGTATATTGGTTCCTAACTTCCCTGAAAAGTTGCATATTGCGAGGGCTATTCGATGCTAATGCAGTATGCCACAGGATGTTTTGTCCTGGTCAAGGGCAGTCAGGTCTGGAGTGAACCAAGGGCTATATCTCCTGGTTCTACATTTTTTGAATGGAGCATGCTTATTTAAGATGGTGAGGAAGGCACTTTTAAAGAATAACCAGGCATCTTCTACTGACGGGATGAGGTCAATATCATTCCAGGAGACCCCGGCCACGTCAATTAGAAAGGCCTGCTCGCTGAAGTGTTTTAGGGAGCGTTTGACAGTGATGAGGGGTGGTCGTTTGACCGCAGACCCATTACGGATGCAGGCAATGAGGCAGTGATCGCTGAGATCTTGGTTGAAAACAGGATTCTTTGACGAAAGCAAAGTTTGAAGGACACAATTATTATTTCAATTAAAAATCATTATTTATAACCTTGTCAACGTCTTGACTATATTTCCTATTCATTTTGCAACTAATTTCATGTATGTTTTCATGGAAAACAAGGACATTTCTAAGTGGCCCCAAACTTTTGAATGGTAATGTATATATACAGTACCAATCAAAGTTTGGACACACCTACTCATTCAAGGGTTTTTCTTTATTTGTACGATTTTCTACATTGTAGAATAATAGTGAATACATCAAAACTATGAAATAACATATATGGAATCATGTAGTAACCAAAAAAGTGTTAAACAAAATATATTTTATATTTGAGATTCTTCAAAGTAGCCACCCTTTGCCTTGATGACAGCTTTGCACACAGTTCATTTGTGGAATTTATTTTCTTCTTAATGCGTTTGAGCCAATCAGTTGTGTTGTAACAAGGTAGGGGTGGTATACAGAAGATAGCCCTATTTGGTAAAATACATAGTCCATATTATGGCAAGAACAGCTCAAATAAGCAAAGAGAAATGACTGTCCATCATTACATTAATCATGAAGGTCAGTCAAATAGGGAAAATTTCAAGAACTTTAAAAGTTTCTTCAAGTGCAGTCGCAAACACCATCCTGCGCTATGATGAAACTGGCTCTCATGAGGACTGCCACAGGAAAGGAAGACACAGAGTTACCTCTGCTGCAGAGGATAAATTCATTAGAGTTAGCTGCACCTCAGATTGCAGCCCAAATAAATGCTTCACATAGTTCAAGTAACAAACACATCTCAACATCAACTGTTCAGAGGAGACTGCGTGAATGGTCGAATTGCTGCAAAGAAACCACTACTAAAGGACACCAATAATAAGAAGAGACTTGCTTGGGCCAAGAAACACGAGCAATGTACATTAGACTTGTGGAAATCTGTCCTTTGGTCTGATGCTGATGAGTCTAAATTTGAGATTTTTGGTTCCAACCGCTGTGTGTTTGTGAGATGCAGAGTAGGTGAACGGATGATCTCCGCATGTGTGGTTCCCACCGTGAACCATGGAGGTGGTGTGATGGTGCTTTGCTCGTGACACTGTCTGTGATTTATTTAGAATTCAAGGCACTCTTAACCAGTATGGCTATCACAGCATTCTGCAGCGATACGCCATCCCATCTGGTTTGCGCTTAGTGGGACTATCATTTGTTTTTCAACAGGACAATGACCCAACACAACTCCAGGCTGTGTAAGGGCTATTTGACCAAGAAGGAGAGTGATGGAGGGCTGCATCAGATGACCTGGCCCCCACAATCCCCTGAGCTCAACCCAATTGAGATGGTTTAGGATGAATTGGACCGCAGAGTGGAGGAAAAGCAGCCAACAAGTGCTCAGCATATTGAGAACTCCTTCAAGACTGTTGGAAAAGCATTCCTCATGAAGCTGGTTGAGAGAATGCCAAGAGTGTACAAAGCTGTCATCAAGGCAAAGGGTGGCTACTTTGAAGAATCTCAAATATAAAATATATTTTGATTTGTTCAACACTTTTTTGGTTACTACATGATTCCATATGTGTTATTTCATAGTTTTGATGTATTCACTATTATTAGAAAATAGAAAAGATAGAAAGTAGAAAATAGAAAGTAGAAAATCGTACAAATAAAGAAAAACCCTTGAATGAGTAGGTGTGTCCAAACTTTTGACTGGTAATGTATGTGTGTGTGTGTGTGTGTGTGTGTGTGTGTGTGTGTTTGTCTGTGTGTGTGTGTGCATACAGTATATAGACATGATCATTTTTTTTAGCTACAGCAAATACAGTGTCTTATAAGCCCATGTGTGCGAGGCATCCTGAAGATGCATGACACTATACTAATAAAATATATCAAAGCAATCAATCAAAACCTACAAATTGGTCTTTCAGGCCTATTTTTGTGAGGTATTATATCTTTACCCCAGCAATCACAGAGAAGCATGGAGTTCTGCACAGTTTGTGTTCAATTGACAGGCTTCTCTAAAGGACCTAGTGCCTCTTAGTGCACACATTAATGGGCTTAATTACTCCCTACGTGCCTCCAAAGTCCTTCTCCAGCAAGATTCACAGTCACTCTGCAGTCTGTGACCAGTTTGATTGAGTCCCTCCCAGCAGCAGTGAGGCTATGCTAGTGTTTTGCTAGGCTATGCTAGGATATGCTACGCTAGGATATGCTAGCCAGACTATGTTAGGATATGCTAGACTAGGCTTAGATATCTGCCCTCTGGTGGTTGGTGGTGGTAGTGCAGTGGCCACTGCTGAGCGAGGCTGCCATTGCCCACTCTCTCTTAGGGTGAGCGGCCCCCTCTCTCTTAGGATGAGCAGCCCACTCTGTTAGCTCTGGCCAGAGATAAGCACCTGGAGAGCTTTTCCATTTCCTAAAGTACCCAATCAAGTGGAGGGGGACAACTCAGCACTAAAGAGGTCCAAGCACTCCCCTCTATCCCTCTCCCTCTGTATCGCTCTCCCTCTCTCTCTCTCTCTCTCTCTCTCTCTCTCAATATCCCCCCTTCTCTCTTTCTATCTCTCTGAAGCACTTCATTTAGCCCTGGGCTTCACCCACTGCCTTTGAGGGGACACCTGGCCTGGCGAAATGTTGTAGTGATACTCCCACGTCAACTTTTCACAAATGTCTTTTTTTTTGGCAGAAAAAATCCATTCTTGACAAGTGGTACTCATTGGATCCTACTCACGTCAGGCCGTTATTCTAACCTGGCATATCTAGATCTGAGTTGTGAAGTGGTGCTTAAAGGGTCGTGCTACTTTGATATGTGGTTAATTAAAAAGGTAAAGTGCGGGGTGTAGAAGCAGACCATAATCCTACTATGTTCTGACTCAGTATAAAATGTGTGTGGAGTTAAATGTTATCGTCTCCATTGGATTTCAATGTAATTCTTCCCATATGGGATAAAAAGCTGGCTATAGCCTATGTAGCATGCAAGGTACCTTATGGCAAACTAACGTTACATTTATGTGTGCACTGGCTTTGTATGTAAATGTTATGATATTGGGTTGGAACTTAGTTGCCTTAGTTGCCTGTGATAGAAAAAATCTCTCTCTCGCTCCCTCCCCCCTTTCTCTCTCTAGCTTTACCACTCCTCTCAGCCATCTCCCTCTCCTTTTTTGGAGGCAGTAGGATGGGGTGATGAGTGTTTTTCTTTCTGATGTGTGTTAAAGCTGTGAGTCAGCAGTGATTATGAAAGGGTTTGTCACCGCTGACCTCCAGCAAAACTTTCATGTCCATAAATAACCGCAGAAGGGGTCAGCCCGCCTAGCTTCCGCTGCAGAGCAACACCACCGCCTGTGAATACCAACGAGCTTTGGGCCCAGTCACAGACTACTGCAGCATCACTGAGCTGTGTGAGTGACTGTGAGAGAGAGACTGGAATAGTGTGTGTGTGTGAGTGTGTTATTCCCCTCTGCCCTAGTAGCCGGCGGGCCATGTTATTAATAAGTGTTTAAATATGTCCTTCATAGTGTGTAAATGGGCCATCGGTCTGGTCTGTAAGTAGCAGTGTCATCCCAGTAACAGAGGAGTGCTGTAGGAGCTGTAATTCCCCCCGCCGATCGATCCTCGACACAACGCTCCTGATAAACAACCAGCTCGCTCGGAAGGATTTGCTGCACAGGCAGGATCGGTTCAGGGGGAAGGAGGTGCTTGTGTGTGTGTAGGTGTGTGTGTGTGTGTGTTTATTTGTGTGTGGGGAGGGGGGCGGGGTACTCGGGAGAGGAGGTAGGTATGGAAGTGTGTGTGTGTGTGAGAGAGGACATGCTCTCTCTCAGCACCCATCCTCCCCTATTCACACCATTACCTGGCAGAGTGAAGACATACACACCGATCACCTGCGTTGTTTAACCATTGAGCTCTATGAAAGGACTCCATAGGGTCTCCACTGTACTCTACCCGCGGAAGTCATTTTATAGGCTCTGTAGGGTTTTGCACAGACTCAGGGCCAGTCAGTCAGACAGAACTGTAAGGGATATCACACTGAGCCTAACCCTCAGATCCACCTATAATGGATGAGGGCTCCATTGTTGAGACTGAACGCTCTCCTGCCACCGCATCACTGTTGGCACCCGCTCAGCCTGAAGTTTCAAGGTCATGGGATTCAACATGGCTTCATTAATATGTATTGGAAATTATTTTCTACTTTGTTAAGGAGTCTCGCGGTCTCTCTGCTCTGAAGGTTAGAGCGGATAGGCTGTGGCAAGGAAGTGTTTTGTCTTCAAGGAGATCTGGAGATCTGTAGCGATAGGATGCTCCAGGGTTGCATGCAGGAAAATAATGTTATTTTTCATTGTCTTATTTTTGACAAAAGCTTTTGTGAAGGTAAAGCAGGCTAGTGGTGTTATTGTGTTCACATGTGATTCAGTCCAATTCTTAAAGAAGGTCAGTTGGGTCAAAGGTAGAGTTATTACTTGACTCAAGACATTAAGGAATCTTCTCAGTCAATGCCACCTTCAGGGAGATACTGTAAACCAAAGGCCAAAACTCCAAAGCCTTCTGAATCGCTGGCTCTCCAAGTTTCACTTCAGCAAAAATGAGGCATCTGTTCAACACGAGTGATCACTCCCTGCAGGGCTCGCCCAGATACTGTCCTGCACTTTGTGACTTTGTTGATTTGAAAAGGGTCTTAGAAATACATTTCATTGATTGATCGATTGTTGTTTCACCATTAATGCTTTTATGATATGATCTGCACAACCCTGTGATATTAGAATTCTGTGCTAAGAGAGTGACAGGGGAAGGGTGGGGGCAGGGTTAGTTAATGGTGTGTAGTATTGGCAGCTAATGGTAAGAGAGCTGGCTATTTGGAGACCAGTGAGACTGCAGCTGATGTGATTTAGCCAGCAGATCCCTCTCCAAGACTATTCATTACCCACACAGACCAGGGACCAGGAACACGGCCGCTCTGCATACATTATCTCGAGCCACTACAGTTACGTACATTATCATGAGCCACTACAGTTTAATATATTACCATGAGCCACTACAGTTCCATACATTATCCCAAGCCACTACAGTTCCATACATTATCCCGAGCCACTACAGTTCCATACATTATCATGAGCCACTACAGTTTAATGTATTACCATGAGCCGCTACAGTTCCATACATTATACTGAGCCACCACAGTTTCATATATTATCCTGAGCTGCTACAGTTCCAGACATTATCCCGAGCCACCACAGTTTCATACATTATCCCGAGCCACTACAGTTTCATACATTATCATGAGCCACTACAGTTCCAAACTTTATCCCAAGCCACTACAGCTTCATACATGATTATGAGCCACTACAGTTCCATACATTATCCCGATTCACTACAGTTTCATACATTATCCCGAGCAACTGCAGTTTTATACATGATCCTGAGCCACTACAGTTTAATTAATACATTACCAGGAGCCACTACAGTTTCATACATTATCCCAAGCCACTACAGTTTCATACATTATCCTGAGCCACTACAGCTTCATACATGATCCTGAGCCACTACAGTTTCATACATTATCCCGAGCCACTACATTTTTGTGCATTATCCAGAGCCACTACAGTTTCATACATTATCCCAAGCCACTACAGCTTCATACATTATCCTGAGCCACTACAGTTTCATACATTATCCCGAGCCACTACAGTTTCATACATTATCCTGAGCTACTACAGTTTCAGGGAGTGGAAGAATGGAAGAATATGAGCACAAGACGGACAGAGAAAATAAGTCGCCGATCATTTGTTAATGTAATAGAGCACATGTCATCCTCATTCCACAGAGGGCCGAGTTTCTGCAGGTTTTTGCTCCATCCTTGTACTTGATTGATGAAGGTCACTAATCAGTAAAGAACTAAGTAAGGACTGGTTGTATAGGTCTTAATTGAAATGAAAACCCCGCAGACACTCGGCCCTTTGTGGAATGAGGTTGACACCCTGTAATAGACAGCATTATGTTAAAGTTGTTAAAGTCCTGTTGTATTTGTTGTTAACAGACTTTGTCTCACGATGACTGATGGGAATGTGTAATTGTGAATATATTGGTGTGGTTGGCTCTTGTTGTGTCTGTTGCTCTTTCAAAACCCACTAGTTTGATTTAAAACTATTCCAAAAAAATCTATTTCATCTCTTTCAACGAGTCTGATCGTTCTAACTCTGTCAGAAGATTAATCTCATGCTGTCAAGATGTTTAAATGTTTCATGTCATTTTTCATCTTTACTGATGGTGCACCGTTGCACCCGTAAGGTGCCTTCGGGTTAGATTGTGTACTGATGAAACATCAAGGGTAATTATATCGCTGAGGGTGGAGTAAATATGGCATAGGTTTTGGACAGCAATTTTTCCTCGGAGCGAACGAAAACACAACAGCCCATGTTGTGGAGATGCTGTTGGCCCCAAATTTTTCAAGCCTGGATATATTACGGATCTTTTAATAGAAAATATCATAATGAAGGATTTTCACTGCAAACGAAGGTCTCTGAGTCACACACACACACACACACACACTGCTGCATCCCCTTTCTAAATAAGAGGCACACACATTTAAATGGATGTGTCATCAGGAAGATGGATAGGTCTCAGTTAATGTGTTTTTTCTCACATGGCTAGGAATTAACTCCTCTGCAACTACCCTCTCCTGGGATCGGGGGTGTAAGGAACCCTAAACGGAAAGTGCTGAACGTGTTTATCTTTACTCTGTTTCCACCAAAACCAGATTGCTCCACTCTCCGTGACTTATTGTAAACTCAAAGCTCAAAGCCAATTTCACAAACCTGCCGTCGCCCGCCCCTAATCATTCATATGTGTGTACTGGGAACAGAGAGGTGTGTGTTCGCGTGTGGGTGTGTATGCCTGCAGTGTGCGTCTTGATTGGTACACACAGAACGGAAATGGAAACCAAGTGGTTTTGGTAAAAGTCCGATCCCCCAGCCCCTTTGGCTGATTTGAAGCGCTGCAGATCAGTGAGTGTTCCTGTTCTGCGGTGGCAGAGGGAGATGGGAGTGTTCCTGTTCTGAGGTGGCAGAGGGAGATGGGAGTGTTCCTGTTCTGCGGTGGCAGAGGGAGATGGGAGTGTTCCTGTTCTGCGGTGGCAGAGGGAGATGGGAGTGTTCCTGTTCTGCGGTGGCAGAGGGAGATGGGAGTGTTCCTGTTCTGAGGTGGCAGAGGGAGATGGGAGTGTTCCTGTTCTGAGGTGGCAGAGGGAGATGGGAGTGTTCCTGTTCTGAGGTGCCAGAGGGAGATGGGAGTGTTCCTGTTCTGCTGTGGCAGAGGGAGATGGGAGTGTTCCTGTTCTGCGGTGGCAGAGGGAGATGGGAGTGTTCCTGTTTGACGGTGGCAGAGGGAGATGGGAGTGTTCCTGTTCTGCGGTGGCAGAGGGAGATGGGAGTGTTCCTGTTCTGCGGTGGCAGAGGGAGATTGGAGTGTTCCTGTTCTGCGGTGGCAGAGGGAGATGGGAGTGTTCCTGTTCTGCGGTGGCAGAGGGAGATGGGAGTTTTCCTGTTCTGCGGTGGCAGAGGGAGATGGGAGTGTTCCTGTTCTGCTGTGGCAGAGGGAGATGGGAGTGTTCCTGTTCTGCGGTGGCAGAGGGAGATGGGAGTGTTCCTGTTCTGCGGTGGCAGAGGGAGATGGGAGTGTTCCTGTTCTGCTATGCCAGAAGGAGATGGGAGTGTTCCTGTTCTGCGGTGGCAGAGGGAGATGGGAGTGTTCCTGTTCTGCGGTGGCAGAGGGAGATGGGAGTGTTCCTGTTTCACGGTGGCAGAGGGAGATGGGAGTGTTCCTGTTCTGAGGTGGCAGAGGGAGATGGGAGTGTTCCTGTTCTGAGGTGGTAGAGGGAGATGGGAGTGTTCCTGTTTCACGGTGGCAGAGGGAGATGGGAGTGTTCCTGTTCTGAGGTGGCAGAGGGAGATGGGAGTGTTCCTGTTCTGCGGTGGCAGAGGGAGATGGGAGTGTTCCTGTTCTGCGGTGGCAGAGGGAGCTGGGAGTGTTCCTGTTCTGCGGTGGCAGAGGGAGATGGGAGTGTTCCTGTTCTGTGGTGGCAGAGGGAGATGGGGGTGTTCCTGTTTCACGGTGGCAGAGGGAGATGGGAGTGTTCCTGTTCCGCGGTGGCAGAGGGAGATGGGAGTGTTCCTGTTCTGCGGTGGCAGAGGGAGATGGGAGTGTTCCTGTTTCACCTCCAGACTCATTTTATTCCTGGTTGTAAAAGAAAGCGCCCCCCTCCCGCTGCTGCTCCCCCTTTAAAGACAAGGCTGTCAGGTCTTCCTCCTGAGAACAGAGTACTGCTCCTCCTTTAAAGACAAGGCTGTCAGGCCTTCCTCCTGAGAACAGAGTACTGCTCCTCATTTAAAGACAAGGCTGTCAGGTCTTCCTCCTGAGAACAGAGTACTGCTCCTCATTTAAAGACAAGGCTGTCAGGTCTTCCTCCTCAGAACAGAGTACTGCTCCTCATTTAAAGACAAGGCTGTCAGGCCTTCCTCCTGAGAACAGAGTACTGCTCCTCTAAAGACAAGGCTGTCAGGTCTTCCTCCTGAGAACAGAGTACTGCTCCTCTAAAGACAAGACTGACAGGTCTTCCTCCTGAGAACAGAGTACTGCTCCTCATTTAAAGACAAGGCTGACAGGCCTTCCTCCTGAGAACAGAGTACTGCTCCTCATTTAAAGACAAGGCTGACAGGCCTTCCTCCTGAGAACAGAGTACTGCTCCTCCTTTAAAGACAAGGCTGTCAGGCCTTCCTCCTGAGAACAGAGTACTGCTCCTCCTTTAAAGACAAGGCTGTCAGGTCTTCCTCCTGAGAACAGAGTACTGCTCCTCATTTAAAGACAAGGCTGTCAGGCCTTCCTCCTGAGAACAGAGTACTGCTCCTCATTTAAAGACAAAGCTGACAGGTCTTCCTCCTGAGAACAGAGTACTGCTCCTCCTTTAAAGGCAAAGCTGACAGGCCTTCCTCCTGAGAAGGCCGGCCCCCTCTCTCTCTCTCCCCCCAAAAGGCAGCTCTCGACCGGGCCTTTCTCCTCCGTGTCCTCCCCTGTCCCAGAACCAACACGTGCTGTGGTGCTGTTCAACCGTCCCCCCTCACTTAAACTTAACATTTAAGACAAGTAGGCCTCAGGCAGTGAGGAAGCACACTCACGCACCAAAGATTCTTGGTTTAAGGGTTTTCTTTGACACACTGCATTCTCCATACACAGAGAACATGCCTTGCTACAGTATGATATTGTAAAGAAATCCCTCCCTCCCCCAGACACTCTGCAGTCAGCACACTCTCTGTACACCCTTCTTTATAGACACTTCTGATTGATATTGATGTTAATTAGTGAGGTTGCCACTAACAACCCTGTTTCTCAGCACCATCAATCTAACCATCCATTAAAGTTGTGTAATGTGCCTATTGAATCATTTTCACCCTAACAAGATAACTATCCATCAATCTTTTTTGGACTGTCGATGGCCAGCGTAATGAATGGCTGTACAGGTAAGGATAAATAATGCATCTGCACCTCATCTTCAGCTAAACTCCGTCTCATCGCCCCTCGTGCAACAACACAGATTGATCCTGGAGTAGATTTGCTGGGGAGACATTCTGTGAAGTATTGTTGACATTGCACAAGACACTACCCACTTTATATTTGACATACTTGACATGCTTGACATTGAACATTCATCATTTATACTATTGTGTACATACCAGTTGTATAACTATGCATAGTGTCACGCCCTGATCTGTTTCACATGTCTTTGGTATTCTCTCCACCCACCTCCAGGTGTCACCTGTTTTCCTCATCAGTCCCTGGGTACTTATTCCTGTGTTCCCTGTTTGTCTGTTACCAGTTCGTCTTGTCAAGTCAACCAGCGTGTTATTTCCTTGCTCCTGTTTTTGCCTTTTCTCTGTTTTTCCTAGTCCTCCCAGTTTTGACCCTTGCCTGCCTTGACTCTGAACCCGCCTGCCTGACCCTACTGCCTGTCTTGACTCTGAACCCACCTGCCTGACCATACTGCCTGCCTTGACTCTGAACCCGCCTGCCTGACCCTACTGCCTGCCTTGACTCTGAACCCACCTGCCTGACCATACTGCCTGTCCTGACCTCGAGCCTGCCTGACCATACTGCCTGTCCTGACCTCGAGCCTGCCTGACCATACTGCCTGTCCTGACCTCGAGCCTGCCTGACCATACTGCCTGTCCTGACCTCGAGCCTGCCTGACCATACTGCCTGTCCTGACCTCGAGCCTGCCTGACATACTGCCTGTCCTGACCTCGAGCCTGCCTGACCATACTGCCTGTCCTGACCTCGAGCCTGCCTGACCATACTGCCTGTCCTGACCTCGAGCCTGCCTGACCATACTGCCTGTCCTGACCTCGAGCCTGCCTGACCATACTGCCTGTCCTGACCTCGAGCCTGCCTGACCATACTGCCTGTCCTGACCTCGAGCCTGCCTGACCATACTGCCTGTCCTGACCTCGAGCCTGCCTGACCATACTGCCTGTCCTGACCTCGAGCCTGCCTGACCATACTGCCTGTCCTGACCTCGAGCCTGCCTGACCATACTGCCTGTCCTGACCTCGAGCCTGCCTGACCATACTGCCTGTCCTGACCTCGAGCCTGCCTGACCATACTGCCTGTCCTGACCTCGAGCCTGCCTGACCATACTGCCTGTCCTGACCTCGAGCCTGCCTGACCATACTGCCTGTCCTGACCTCGAGCCTGCTGACCATACTGCCTGTCCTGACCTCGAGCCTGCCTGACCATACTGCCTGTCCTGACCTCGAGCCTGCCTGACCATACTGCCTGTCCTGACCTCGAGCCTGCCTGACCATACTGCCTGTCCTGACCTCGAGCCTGCCTGACCATACTGCCTGTCCTGACCTCGAGCCTGCCTGACCATACTGCCTGTCCTGACCTCGAGCCTGCCTGCCCATACTGCCTGTCCTGACCTCGAGCCTGCCTGACCATACTGCCTGTCCTGACCTCGAGCCTGCCTGACCATACAGACTGTCCTGACCTCGAGCCTGCCTGACCATACTGCCTGTCCTGACCTCGAGCCTGCCTGACCATACTGCCTGTCCTGACCTCGAGCCTGCCTGACCATACTGCCTGTCCTGACCTCGAGCCTGCCTGACCATACTGCTTGTCCTGACCTCGAGCCTGCCTGCCACTCTGTACCTCCTGGACTCTGACCTTGTTATGATCTTTTTCCTGTCCACGACCGTTCTCTTGCCTGCCCCTTGGATTATAATAAATATCAGAGACTCGAACTGTCTGTCTCCCGTGTCTGCATCAGGGTCTCACCCGGTGCCCTTATAGAATAGTATACTTTCTTCATCTTACTTGTTAGTTTTGGCTTACTTTTGATTATTTATTATATTTATATTCAAACTACACTGTTGAGGGAGGTGCAAGTAAGCATCCCGCTGCGCTGTTTATACCTGCTGTAACCTGTTTACGTGGCGAATAAACTTTGATTTGAAATCTTAGAGAAGTGGTACATGGCTGTCCCTACCTCTTAGAGAAGTGGTACATGGCTGTCCCTTCCTCTCAGAGAAGTGGTACATTCCTCTTAGAGAAGCCCCTCTTAGATAAGTGGTACATGGCTGTCCTTCCTCTTAGAGAAGTGGTACATGGCTGTCCCTTCCTCTTAGAGAAGTGGTACATGGCTGTCCCTGCCTCTTAGAGAAGTGGTACATGGCTGTCCCTTCCTCTCAGAGAAGTGGTACATTCCTCTTAGAGAAGCCCCTCTTAGATAAGTGGTACATGGCTGTCCCTTCCTCTTAGAGAAGTGGTACATGGCTGTCCCTTCCTCTTAGAGAAGTGGTACATGGCTGTCCCTACCTCTTAGAGAAGTGGTACATGGCTGTCCCTACCTCTTAGAGAAGTGGTACATGGCTGTCCCTACCTCTTAGAGAAGTGGTACATGGCTGTCCCTTCCTCTTAGAGAAGTGGTACATGGCTGTCCCTTCCTCTTAGAGAAGTGGTACATGGCTGTCCCTACCTCTTAGAGAAGTGGTACATGGCTGTCCCTTCCTCTTAGAGAAGTGGTACATTCCTCTTAGAGAAGCCCCTCTTAGATAAGTGGTACATGGCTGTCCTTCCTCTTAGAGAAGTGGTACATGGCTGTCCCTTCCTCTTAGAGAAGTGGTACATGGCTGTCCCTGCCTCTTAGAGAAGTGGTACATTGCTGTCCCTTCCTCTTAGAGAAGCCCCTCTTAGAAAAGTGATACATGGCTGTCCCAGAGTTAATCCTGCAGGATAATGGCCCAGGATTGATTTGGGATGAGGTTATATTGGATTATAATCCGCCCATCTGAAGTCAGTGCTCTGATTGCTTTGTGCAGTGTTTGACAAGATTAAATTATCTTTTTTCTGTGTTTAACATTTGCATTTTGTATTTGATGGTTCCTCAGATCAGAGGTTGCAAAACGTTCCACACTGAGCCCCCTTCCCAGCATTGAGGAACTGCAATCTAACCTGAAACTCTATTAGCACACTTCACTATCCCTCCCTTCATCTACTTTCAAATGAGCAATTCCATCTCATGCAGGCATTACCTCTGTAATAACAACATATTTGTTCAGTAGTTAGAAGAAGAGAGATGTGTCTCAGTCAGGAAGTCTTGGTAGAGAACAGTGTTCAGCACGGCTCGGAATAGAAAACACACCAGGTGAGAGACAGAACACCAATGTTTTGTTTGGCATGCTGTGGGTACACGCACGCACGCACGCACGCACACACACACACACACACACACACACACACACACACACACACACACAAACCCTTTCTTGTATAACTAACCTTGTGGGGACACACAATTCATTCCCATTCAAAATCCTATTTTCCCTAACCCATAACTCTAAACCTAACCTTAACCCTAAACCTAACTCATAACCCTATCCCTAAAACTAACCCTAGCTCCTAACCCTAAACCTAATTTTAACCCTAATACTAATTCTAACCTTAACCCTTTTGTTTGTTTACTATTCTTGTGTGGACTCCTGGTAAATTAAACACATCCACACACACACACACAGACACACAGTGCTGCATGTTATTATGATGACATGTTGTTTACAGTCTCAACTGTTGCCCTGACAAGGCCTACAGGGCACCTCAGACTGCACCATGACCAAAATCCTTGTCATCTTTCATTTGGTTTGTATCTGGTGCCGAGAGTTAGACTCTGACCCTTATGGGACGACACACGCCTCCATTCCTTTCATATTCTAATCAGGGAAAAATCATATTGGATTTTTGACCAGGTACTGAGACTTTATTATTCCCCCCAGCCTGTCAAACTCGGGGCCTTGAGAGAGGCACCAGGAGAAAACACAGAATGAAGATAAGTCTTTGTGCCTCTTGGCACTATCATCACAAATCTGCTGACATTCTCCGCAGTCCAAGTTGTGGGATCGTCTTTTATTAAAACGTCAGACTATATTACATTATAAAAGGGGCCCACGTTTACTTACAGCTGCAAATAAAAGCATCAAATACTGGAGCACACTAGAACTAAGAGTAATGCTGCAGTCAGTGTCGCAGAAAAATAGAAAAGGTCCTTTGGTGATGAAACTGGTGAAACGTAATGTGGTAAATGTGGCACAAAATGGAGTTCTGAGGGCTTTATTGCATATTGCAGGCTACTGGCTGTGACCGACCGGCCATCGACACTACTGGATGACTTTCTCTCCCTCTCGCTACTCCCCTACTCCCCTACTCCCCTACTCCCCCTCTCTGTCTCTGACCAAAAGGCACGTCAGTCACACAAAAGGGATTGGCCGAGATTACTACATTACGCTCCGTAGAAAACGACTTGCCCAGGGGGAAATTTGATTGGTTGGAACGTGGAGTCCATAACTATTTCCTGTGAAGAATGGAGAAGCCCGCAGCAGAGCTTGCTACGTTGCCGGTTAATAATACATATTTATACTTCCCAGACCCAGGAACAGTTATACCTTCACACATTTCATTTATTTCTTGCATCTTATCTTTTGCACCTCCGGCGGTGTTTTTCCTTTTTCTTGGGTCTCGTTGTTATTATTATATGATGAACCTTTTCCCCTCCTTTGGTGCAAAGCCTCGGAGAATTGATGATAGAAAAGGTAGCAAAGTTTTGAAAAGTTTGAAAACTTCATGTTTTCTGAATCAGTCTCGCTCGGGTGGTTGCCGCTCGTTTCAGCATTGTTCCTTCCATCCGGTTTTCATTTGTAGATATATCAAAATATTCAGCGCAGCGTTGGAATACTTTATATTCACACTATAGCTGACAGACCCATTCGACACACACTCACTAAAACTTGATATTTGGGAGACAGTTTGATAGGGTGCTTTTCATTTTAATTTATCCCTTTGCCCGTTTTCACTCTTTCTGTAAAAAACATGTGGAAGTCATTGAACGACCATCGCTTGTGTCTGTTAAGGACGATCTGGAGAAATCTTCATCTCTCTCCTGAGCCGTGTGATAGGCTGCAGCCATTTACAATATAATGACAGGATCAATAGGAACAGTGCTGCTGGCGCCTTTGATAGTTCTGTCACGATCAACGCCGGAGATAAAGCACTATCATTTCTTCTCATTCTGAACGGAGCTGCTGCCATAACGACCTGTAGTCATTACTGCACATAGTGGGCCAAGTTCCGATAAGACCCCAACAATTTCCTGTTAGTTCCCCAACAAATGATTGGCTGCTCCAGCAGTAATTTGATTGCTAATTGTCTAAAGCAGGCTAGATGTTATAATGAACTGTATGATTATTGGTCAAGTTGGGTGTGGCACAATAATTCAGCCCTGCTGATGGTTAAAGAGCCAAGGGGGCCGAGCGATTCGCTCTCCCAGTCACTCTCCAAGGCTTTTGAGTGACATCAGCTCAACACAAAGGATGAAATACCCCAGTCCTAATAGTCATTGGAATCTTTGCATATACAATTGCAGTACTGTTATTATGTGGCCAGGGCCTTTTTCTCTTCTGTAAAGATATTCAACATTTCTATACTATTATTCAAGCTATTATCTCCCTCCTCCCCCTCCTCTCCCTTCTCTCCCTCCTCCCCTCCTTCCCCTCTTCCCCCACTCCCCCTCCTCTCCCCCCTCCCCCTCTTCATGAATGAAGTTACTGTGAAGGAGATAAGAAAGAGAAAATAAGATACACAGTGATTTGTTTTACTGTGGACACCTGGAGGAGAGTGTAGGCTGTCAGGGGTTAGTGATAAGGGATGTGAGGAGAGTGAGGCTGTCAGGGGTTAGTGATAAGGGATGTGAGGACAGTGAGGCTGTCAGGGGTTAGTGATAAGGGATGTGAGGAGAGTGAGGCTGTCAGGGGTTAGTGATAAGGGATGTGAGGAGAGTGAAGGCTGTCGGGTTAGTGATAAGGGATGTGAGGAGAGTGAGGCTGTCAGGGGTTAGTGATAAGGGATGTGAGGAGAGTGAGGCTGTCAGGGGTTAGTGATAAGGGATGTGAGGAGAGTGAGGCTGTCAGGGGTTAGTGATAAGGGATGTGAGGAGAGTGAGGCTGTCAGGGGTTAGTGATAAGGGATGTGAGGAGAGTGAAGGCTGTCAGGGGTTAGTGATAAGGGATGTGAGGAGAGTGAGGCTGTCAGGGGTTAGTGATAAGGGATGTGAGGAGAGTGAGGCTGTCAGGGGTTAGTGATAAGGGATGTGAGGAGAGTGAGGCTGTCAGGGGTTAGTGATAAGGGATGTGAGGAGAGTGAAGGCTGTCGGGTTAGTGATAAGGGATGTGAGGAGAGTGAAGGCTGTCAGGTTAGTGATAAGGGATGTGAGGAGAGTGAGGCTGTCAGGGGTTAGTGATAAGGGATGTGAGGAGAGTGAAGGCTGTCGGGTTAGTGATAAGGGATGTGAGGAGAGTGAGGCTGTCAGGGGTTAGTGATAAGGGATGTGAGGAGAGTGAGGCTGTCAGGTTAGTGATAAGGGATGTGAGGAGAGTGAAGGCTGTCGGGTTAGTGATAAGGGATGTGAGGAGAGTGAGGCTGTCAGGGGTTAGTGATAAGGGATGTGAGGAGAGTGAAGGCTGTCGGGTTAGTGATAAGGGATGTGAGGAGAGTGAGGCTGTCAGGGGTTAGTGATAAGGGATGTGAGGAGAGTGAAGGCTGTCGGGTTAGTGATAAGGGATGTGAGGAGAGTGAGGCTGTCAGGGGTTAGTGATAAGGGATGTGAGGAGAGTGAGGCTGCCAGGTTAGTGATAAGGGATGTGAGGAGAGTGAAGGCTGTCGGGTTAGTGATAAGGGATGTGAGGAGAGTGAGGCTGTCAGGGGTTAGTGATAAGGGATGTGAGGAGAGTGAGGCTGTCAGGGGTTAGTGATAAGGGATGTGAGGAGAGTGAGGCTGTCAGGGGTTAGTGATAAGGGATGTGAGGAGAGTGAAGGCTGTCGGGTTAGTGATAAGGGATGTGAGGAGAGTGAGGCTGTCAGGTTAGTGATAAGGGATGTGAGGAGAGTGAAGGCTGTCGGGTTAGTGATAAGGGATGTGAGGAGAGTGAGGCTGTCAGGGGTTAGTGATAAGGGATGTGAGGAGAGTGAGGCTGTCAGGGGTTAGTGATAAGGGATGTGAGGAGAGTGAGGCTGTCAGGGGTTAGTGATAAGGAATGTGAGGCTGTCAGGGGTTAGTGATAAGGGATGTGAGGAGAGTGAGGCTGTCAGGGGTTAGTGATAAGGGATGTGAGGAGAGTGAGGCTGTCAGGGGTTAGTGATAAGGGATGTGAGGAGAGTGAGGCTATAGGGAGGGGTCCACGGTGAAGAGGGGAGGATCCTACACGGGTTTAAGGGATTCCCGTCCATAATGTGTGACTCCTGATCTCTCTGCTTATCTTCTCACTTGACCCTCAACCACTTCAATTCCTCTCCCCCAAATCAAATCAAATCAAATGACATTTCATTTTTTTCACAAGCCCCGAATACCTTACCGTGAAATACTTACTTACAAACCCTTAACCAACAATGCAGTTCAGGAAATAGAGTTAAGAAAATATTTACTAAATAAGTAGTAAAAAAAAAAAGAGAGAAGAAAAAAAGTAACACAATACATTTACATAACAATAACGAGGCTATATACAGGGGGTACCGGTACTGAGTCAATGTGCGGAGGTACAGGTTAGTAGAGGTAATTTATAAAGTGACTATGCATAGATAAGAAACAGCGAATAGCAGCAGTGTAAAAACAGTCCGGGCGGTTGAATTGTTCAGCAGTCTTATGGCTTGGGGCTGGAAGCTGTTAAGGAGCCTTTTGGTCCTAGACTTGGTGCTCCGGTACCGCTTGCCATGCGGTAGCAGAGAAAACAGTCTATGACTTGGGTGACTGGAGTCTTTGACAATTTTTTGGGCCTTCCTCTGACACTGCCTAGTATATAGGTCCTGGATGTCAGGAAGCTTGGCCCCAGTGATGTACTGTACGCACTACCCTCTGTAGCGCCTTGCGGTCAGAGGCCGAGCAGTTTCCATACCAGGTGGTGATGCAACCGGTCAGGATGCTCTCGATGGTGCAGCTGTAGAACTTTTTGAGGATCTGGGGACCCATGCCAAATCTTTTCAGTCTTCTAATGGGGAAAGGTGTTGTTGTGCCCTCTTCACAACTGTCTTGGTGTGTTTGGACCATGTTAGTTTGATGGTGATGTGGACACCAACGAACTTGAAACTCTCAACCCGCTCCACTTCCGTCTCGTTGATGTTAATGGTGGCCTGTTCTGCCATCCTTTTCCTATAGTCCACAATCAGCTCCTTTGTCTTGCTCACACACCTCCTTTAAGTCTCTCCCTCCATCTCTCTGGCCATTTTATTTTGTTCTCTTTCACTATCCTCACTTTTACACATCCATCCTCTCCAATCCCTCTTCCTCCTCCTGGTCCCTCTTCCTCCCTCCCTCCCTCCCTCCCTCCCTCCCTCCTACCTTCTCCTCCTTCCTGTGTCTTTCCACCTCTCCAATCCCCACAGGGGGTGTTTAGGTGGTGTGGGGGGATATGCAGTGGAGCTGGAACTGCTCGAAACAAATCAGCCAATCGATCCCCTGGTTGTATCTCTCCATCTATCCCTCTGATCGTCAGCAGAAAACAAAGTGTTTATTAAGCGATACCCTCCCCCGATCCGAGTCACCACCACTGTCTCTAAGGCATATCTAAGGCGGAGGGAGCCGTTGCAGAGTGCTCTCGCCGATTCCCCGGTGTAGGCCTGCCGCCCGGTTGCCGATAGCATCTCAGTAGATGTTTACCTGAGAGAATTCTTAATTGCCTGTTTCTTGACTTTTTTTGCTTACCCAAACTTTTTTCTCTCTCTCCCTCACAGAAAGTGGAGAGAGAGAGAGAGAGAGAGAAAGAGAGAGAGAGAGAGCTAGCTCTCCCATTTATGACAATGAATTGCAAAGCAAAGCTTAAAAAGCACCAGAGAAGTGTGTTTATCTGTCATCTGCGGTCTATGGGGCTTAAAAAGTGAATCAGGGTCTGAATTCAGAGGAAACCATTGCATTATAGGTTTATCCCAGCTTGATTGAAATGGAAAGCTGTGGCTTCTCTCTCGCGGAGAGAAAAAAAACCATCACTGCTGATTAGATTATGGAAAGAAAGAAAAGCGTAGGGGGATAGGAAGAGGAAACTTACAGAGAGAGACAGAGGGAGGGGAATTTGAGTCTAGAGAAGAATGCAATGAGGCAGAAAGAGAAAAATAGATAGAGAGAGAGAGGGAGAAAGGCAAAGGGAATGAAGGAGTAGGCTAGTGAATGAGCAGAGAGAAATTGTCCCCATTAATACAGTCTGTTAGACCTGAGTCAGAAGGCTGTGTGTAGTGTTCTCATCCTTGCCTGGCTACCCAGACTCCTTGCTCCGGCCAAATTCTACGCCACGCTCATGGATGTTCGATTTCTTCTCCGCATTGAGTCTGGATCTTAGTACCTCCCCGACCCTTCACCGAATACGAACACATTTGCGACCGTCTGATTGGTCCAGAAACCGATGGTTTAGGCAAGAATGAGAACACGTGGGTAAATCAGCGTTGTGAAAACGTGTGCCCTTGTGCCCTTCGTCACCACAAACGACTTCAATGATGTCAGTCTCAGACTGAAGTAATTAGCGAATGATAGAGCAAATGAAGAATTTAGTGTGAGTTGTCAGGCTAGTTTCACGCCCCACACAGACAGACACAGAATAGATTTGTGCCACTCTGGCTTCAGGGCTGCAACGTCTGAATAATCAATCAGCCACTAATGGAGTAAGTGGCTATGGAAGGATATTAAATGTTAATTGTTGTAAAATATCGATCCCACTCATTGATCCCCAGGATAATTGCAATCAGGAAAAACAAATATACATTACACCAGAATAGCCCCCCCTGTACTGGAAAGGGCCGACCAAGATGAATGGCTGTTTCGATGAGATCTGTTTTGGCGTTGTTTATGTGTCTGCCGGCCATTTTCAGGGGCTCAGGCTGCTTCCCAAATGGAACCCTATTCCCTATTCAGTGCCCTACTTTTTCCCAAGGCCCCAGGGCCCATAGGGGTCTGGTCAGAAGTAGTGCACTACATAGGGAAAAGTGAGAGAGAACTTTGTGGGAAGGAAAGAGTGCTCAATCATCTGGACACGTCCTCTCTGGTATTCTGGGTAAATTTAGAATGACATATTTATTATTCATTTTGCCTATCAATCAGGAGCTATTCTGATATGCATTTTCATTCTGCAATCCGACCCGTGCCGGATTTCACTCGTGCTCGACTTTCATTATATGCCTGACTCTTATAACATTTCGAGCTCTCCTTCAGTGCATTCAGAGTAGCTACTTTGCCATACTCAATTCTATTCAAGTTCTGAGCATCCAGGAGATCCTGGTATTGGTATTCTGGTTTACTTCCTGGTTAGAGCACTTCCCGGGGAGTACTGAGCCTTGTTATTGGTGGATGCTGGTTATGACTCAAGGAATATAGACACTACACTAGTCTCTGGCCTTGCAATTCATAGATTAACCCTCTATGGCCCTGGAACAACAATCCCACTATCCTCCAACCTCTAGTCAGGATGGCTCGGGAGGGGGGCTCGGGGTGTAGAGGAGGGGGGAGACAGGGGCTACTCCCAGGGTACCCGGGGAGAGTTGGCTTGGCAGCCGAGAGGCGGCCTGTCAGATGCCTGTTGAATAATTCATGGTCAGGACTCGGTAGCAGTTGGAGCTCCTAATACCTCATGAGTCTCAGACATCCCCCCGTACGGCCCTAATCAATAACACTTAGCTGCTGCTTTATAATCAAGGAGAGACACTCAAATTCCATCATCAGCCAATTAGCTGTGGAGTCCTCCTTCTCATCCTACTGTTCTCCCTCCTTCTGAAGCGCAGAGCACGTCATCCATTGTTAAAGCTGAATAATGCTTTTTGATTGAGGGTTTCGATGGGTTTAATAAGAAAAATGTCAAGTTGTGCGCCAATATTGCCTCGGAGCGGAGCGGGGGAAGAGTGGCAGCCCAAGACTGATTCCTATCTAAAGGTTTCTTTGTGCGTTCCTCCAAAAAAGGTTTTTATCATGTATTTATGGTCTGTTCTTTTTCAGCTCTCTCTGGATGATGGGAGAGAGAGAGAGAGAGAGAGAGAGAGAGAGAGAGAGAGAGAGAGAGAGACCAGGGGGACAAGGGGG
The DNA here is from genome assembly GCF_901001165.1 of Salmo trutta. Lineage (NCBI taxonomy): Eukaryota > Metazoa > Chordata > Actinopteri > Salmoniformes > Salmonidae > Salmo > Salmo trutta. Next base: position 2,843,180 of record NC_042996.1, read on the forward strand.
ACAAGGGAGATGGTGACAAGGGAGACAGGGTAGAGGGATAGGGAAACGGGGTAGAGGGAGACGGGGTATAGGGATAGGGAGACGGGGGAGAGGGAATGGGGTAGAGGGAGACAAAGTAGAGGGAGACGGGGAGAGGGAGACGGGGTAGAGGGGAGGAGACGGGGGAGAGGGGGAGGGAGAGGGGTAGAGGGAGACGGGGAGAGGGGGGAGAGGGAGGGGGAGAGGGAGATGGGGTAGAGGGAGAGGGAGACGGGGGAGAGGGAGATGGGGGAGAGGGAGACGGGGGAGAGGGAGACGGGGGAGAGGGAGAGGGAGACGGGGGAGAGGGAGACGGGGGAGAGGGAGACGGGGGAGAGGGAGAGGGAGACGGGGGAGAGGGAGACGGGGGGAGGGAGAGGGAGATGGGGTAGAGGGAGAGGGAGACGGGGGAGAGGGAGACAGGGGTAGAGGGATAGGGAGACGGGGAGGAGAGGGAGAGGGAGACGGGGGAGAGGGAGACGGGGGAGAGGGAGACAGGGTAGAGGGATAGGGAGACGGGGGAGAGGGAGACGGGGTAGAGGGATAGGGAGACGGGGGAGAGGGAGACAGGGTAGAGGGATAGGGAGACGGGGGAGAGGGAGATTAAGTAATAAGCCTTTCCTGTAGCTCAGTTGGTAGAGCATGGTGTTTGCAACACCAGGGTTGTGGGTTCGATTCCCACGGGGGGCCAGCACAGAAAAAAAAAAATGTATGAAATTGTATGAAATGTATGCATTCACTACTGTAAGTCACTCTGGATAAGAGTGTCTGCTAAATGACTAAAATGTAATGTAATGTAATACTTACTGCAGTGTGGTTATGTTCTCTTGTGCAATAGTGTCCTCCCTTCTTGTTCTACTCTTTGCTGGCCTGAGGGTGGCACAAGTAATGTTACAACCCCATGTGCTGTACTGTACACTACCTCATAGAAAACACTGTAATCCCCACTATACACATGCCCAACAATCCCTCACACACCACCTCATTAAACAGTACAGTCAAACAGTCTGCCCAGAAGACAATGAAATGAGGAAATTGATAGATCCATAAGAAAAAAAACATCTCTGGAATAATAACACTGACCTGATTGGTCTCTAGTTGTCTCTGTGTGTCTCTGGAATAATAACACTGACCTGATTGGTCTCTAGTTGTCTCTATTTGTCTCTAGAATAATAACACTGACCTGATTGGTCTCTAGTTGTCTCTGTTTGTCTCTGGAATAATAACACTGACCTGATTGGTCTCTAGTTGTCTCTGTGTGTCTCTGGAATAATAACACTGACCTGATTGGCCTCTAGTTGTCTCTGTGTGTCTCTGGAATAATAACACTGACCTGATTGGTCTCTAGTTGTCTCTGTGTGTCTCTGGAATAATAACACTGACCTGATTGGTCTCTAGTTGTCTCTGTGTGTCTCTGGAATAATATCACTGACCTGATTGGTCTCTAGTTGTCTCTGTGTGTCTCTGGAATAATAACACTGACCTGATTGGTCTCTAGTTGTCTCTGTGTGTCTCTGGAATAATAACACTGACCTGATTGGTCTCTAGTTGTCTCTGTGTGTCTCTGGAATAATATCACTGACCTGATTGGTCTCTAGTTGTCTCTGTGTGTCTCTGGAATAATAACACTGACCTGATTGGTCTCTAGTTGTCTCTGTGTGTCTCTGGAATAATAACACTGACCTGATTGGTCCCTAGTTGTCTCTGTGTGTCTCTGGAATAATAACACTGACCTGATTGGTCTCTAGTTGTCTCTGTTTGTCTCTTGAATAATAACACTGACCTGATTGGTCTCTAGTTGTCTCTGTTTGTCTCTTGAATAATAACACTGACCTGATTGGTCTCTAGTTGTCTCTGTGTGTCTCTGGAATAATAACGCTGAACTGATTGGTCTCTAGTTGTCTCTGTTTGTCTCTGGAATAATAACACTGACCTGATTGGTCTCTAGTTGTCTCTGTGTGTCTCTGGAATAATAACGCTGAACTGATTGGTCTCTAGTTGTTTCTGTTTGTCTCTGGAATAATAACACTGACCTGATTGGTCTCTAGTTGTCTCTGTGTGTCTCTGGAATAATATCACTGACCTGATTGGCCTCTAGTTGTCTCTGTGTGTCTCTGGAATAATAACACTGACCTGATTGGTCTCTAGTTGTCTCTGTTTGTCTCTGGAATAATAACACTGACCTGATTGGTCTCTAGTTGTCTCTGTGTGTCTCTGGAATAATAACACTGACCTGATTGGTCTCTAGTTGTCTCTGTTTGTCTCTGGAATAATAACACTGACCTGATTGGTCTCTAGTTGTCTCTGTGTGTCTCTGGAATAATAACGCTGAACTGATTGGTCTCTAGTTGTCTCTGTTTGTCTCTGGAATAATAACACTGACCTGATTGGTCTCTAGTTGTCTCTGTGTGTCTCTGGAATAATAACGCTGAACTGATTGGTCTCTAGTTGTCTCTGTTTGTCTCTGGAATAATAACACTGAACTGATTGGTCTCTAGTTGTCTCTGTTTGTCTTGTCTTCCACTTCCAGTTGTGGAAATCGATCTGTTGATTCAACTAAGATAAGACACCACACTGAACAAACCACACTGAATAGAACTAATGCCACTCTCCCTGCCTGTCGACTATCTACTCACCAGCGAGTTCATCCAGTGAGGACTTACTTCCTGGGTCGTGCTAATTGGGGCCCACTGTCACAAAACGTTTTGCAATTGAAATGAAAATGAGTGACCATTAACTTTGGTAAAGTGCCTACTGAACAAGAGTCTAAACTTTAACTCCGATATGTATTGACTACAGTATACGTTACATTCAGTAATATGTCTCAATTCGTTGTATACCGTAGGCTAATTGTATATTTGGCAACTGTTAGATTGAGAGTGGGGGTCAGAGGTCAGTGGATGGTAATGCACCAGACTGGGAGTTCATTAGCGGGTCCATTATCACCCCCCTCCTGGGGGTCAGCTAAAAGGGATTGTGGTTGTTCAGTCTCTTGTGGTGAAGTGGTCTGGGAGAGTTTATGGGTTGGTAGTTATTAAGGTTGTTATAACACTCCATCATAAGGTTGTTATAACCCTCCAACATAAGGTTGTTATAACCCTATAACATAAGGTTGTTATAACCCTGTAACATAAGGTTGATATAACCCTTCATCATAAGGTTGATATAACCCTCTAACATAAGGTTGTTATAACCCTCTAACATAAGGTTGTTATAACTCTTCATCATAACGTTGTTATAACCCTCTAACAAAAAATGTGTTTTAACCCTCCAACATAAGGTTGTTATAACCCTTCAACCTAAGATTGTTATAACTCTCTATCATAAAGTTGTTATAACCTTCTAACATAAGGTTGCTATAACTCTTCATCATAAAATTGTTATAACCCTCTAACTCAAGGTTGTTATAACCCTGGAACATAAAGTTGTTATAACCCTTCATCATAAGGTTGTTATGACCATATAATATAAGGTTGTTATAAACATTCATCATAAGGTTGCTATAACCCTTTGTCATAAAGTTGTTAAAACCCTCCAACATAAGGTTGTTATAACCCTCTAACATAAGATTGTTATAACCCTCCACCATAAGGTTGTTATAACCTTTTATCATAAGGTTGTTATAACCCTTTATCATAAGGTTGGTATAACCCTTTTACATAAGGTTGTTATAACCTTCTATCATAAGGTTGTTATAACCCTGTAACATAAGGTTGTTATAACCCTGTAACATAAGGTTGTTATAACCCTCTAACATAAGATTGTTATAACCCTCTAACATAAGGTTGTTATAACCCTCTAACATAAGGTTTTTATAACCCTGTAACATAAGGTTGTTATAAGCCTGTAACATAAGGTAGTTATAACCCTGTAACATGAGGTTGTTATAACCCTGTAACATAAGGTTTTTATAACCCTGTAACATAAGGTTGTTATAACCCTGTAACATAAGGTTGTTATAACCCTGTAACATAAGGTTGTTATAACCCTCTAACATAAGATTGTTATAACCCTCTAACATAAGGTTGTTATAACCCTCTAACATAAGGTTGTTATAAGCCTGTAACATAAGGTTGTTATAAGCCTGTAACATAAGGTAGTTATAACCCTGTAACATGAGGTTGTTATAACCCTGTAACATAAGGTTGTTATAACCCTGTAACATAAGGTTGTTATAACCCTGTAACATAAGGTTGTTATAAGCCTGTAACATAAGGTAGTTATAACCCTGTAACATAAGGTTGTTATAACCCTCTAACATAAGATTGTTATAACCCTCTAACATAAGGTTGTTATAACCCTCTAACATAAGGTTGTTATAAGCCTGTAACATAAGGTTGTTATAAGCCTGTAACATAAGGTAGTTATAACCCTGTAACATGAGGTTGTTATAACCCTGTAACATAAGGTTGTTATAACCCTGTAACATAAGGTAGTTATAACCCTGTAACATGAGGTTGTTATAACCCTGTAACATAAGGTTGTTATAACCCTGTAACATAAGGTTGTTATAACCCTCTAACATAAGGTTGTTATAACCCTGTAACATAAGGTTGTTATAACCCTGTAACATAAGGTTGTTATAAGCCTGTAACATAAGGTTGTTATAACCCTGTAACATAAGGTTGTTATAAGCCTGTAACATAAGGTTGTTATAACCCTCTAACATAAGGTTGTTATAACCCTGTAACATAAGGTTGTTATAAGCCTGTAACATAAGGTTGTTATAACCCTGTAACATAAGGTTGTTATAACCCTGTAACATAAGGTTGTTATAACCCTGTAACATAAGGTTGTTATAAGCCTGTAACATAAGGTTGTTATAACCCTCTAACATAAGGTTGTTATAACCCTGTAACATAAGGTTGTTATAACCCTGTAACATAAGGTTGTTATAACCCTGTAACATAAGGTTAGAGGGTTCAGGTCCCTTCCTTCCTCCACTTCCATCGTCTTGTCGTTCTGAAGCCTCCTTCGTTCTGTGCTACCTTTCCATTCTTCCCCTCCTCCTTCCTGTCTGCACGTAGAGCATGTCAGTTAACAGCCAGTTAAACTTTTCTGCCGTGTCAATCCCTCAGATTGCAAGGAAAGCACTTCTCCTCCCAGCCAGGGGGAGAGGGGGGTAGAGGTGAGGGGGTATCAGCATTTTAGTGCCAAACTTGAACCTCACCCCAACCCCAACCTTTCATATTCACGATTAGCACGAAAATCCTTTGCTGTCATCCACAACTATCTGAATTTCTGAGGTGAGTGCAGGAATGTGTGTGTGAGTTAAGTCCCCCACCTCTGTAATTTGTCCCTGGACAGCCAGTTGTCTCATTATCTCCCTGGACCCTTCTGTCAGAATAGTGCCATGGAGACTTCCAGAATCTCCTCAGCACATTCTGGAGAGACTTCTCCTCCTGCCCTCTGAGTCCACGAGGTCAGGCTTGGTCTCCGGCCCCTCCACCAGGCTGCAATAATGGAACAAGTAACTGGGAGGAACATTGTCTCTGGGCACAATGGCTCTGACTCTCTCCATTAGAAATAAAGACAGAGAGAGAGCTGGGGTCCGTGATTAGGTCTCTCTGGGTTTTAATTGTCTTGCCGTTATGGCAGCAGGGTATTTCTGTTAGTCATAATGAGCGAAGGCTCTCACCCACAGAGCTCCAGACACTGTTCTGTAGTCTCCACACAGCCATGGTGACAGGGCGGTGGGAGTGGGGTGGAGTGTGTGCTGCGTGTGTGTGTGTGTGTGTGTGTGTGTGTGTGTGTGTGTGTGTGTGTGTGTGTGTGTGTGTGTGTGTGTGTGTGTGTGTGTGTGTGTGTGTGTGTGTGTGTGTACGTGTCATGCGTGGGTTGCCGAGAGGGCTGGATGAATGATGGATAGATCTTCTGTCGGTCCACTGTAGCCCGGCTTTGAACTATGTCCAATCACAGACATCTTGTCTGCCTGTGAGAGAAAAAAGCTTATTGACTCTTACCTCTTGCTAACATTCAAATATCAATGTTCTGTACCTTTAATATACAGTAGTCCCATTGAGACAAATATCAATGTTCTGTACCTTTAATATACAGTAGTCCCATTGAGACAAATATCAATGTTCTGTACCTTTAATATACAGTAGTCCCATTGAGACAAATATCAATGTTCTGTACCTTTAATATACAGTAGTCCCATTGAGACAAATATCAATGTTCTGTACCTTTAATATACAGTAGTCCCATTGAGACAAATATCAATGTTCTGTACCTTTAATATACAGTAGTCCCATTGAGACAAATATCAATGTTCTGTACCTTTAATATACAGTAGTCCCATTGAGACAAATATCAATGTTCTGTACCTTTAATATACAGTAGTCCCATTGAGACAAATATCAATGTTCTGTACCTTTAATATACAGTAGTCCCATTGAGACAAATATCAATGTTCTGTACCTTTAATATACAGTAGTCCCATTGAGACAAATATCAATGTTCTGTACCTTTAATATACAGTAGTCCCATTGAGACAAACGACTGTACAGTAGTGTACATATTGTTTTTTCATACACCCATTCTCTGGTCCTGGATGCAGACGATTTGTGCGTCCCAAATGGAACCCTGCTCCCTCTATAACGCACTGCTGTTGACCAGGGCCCGTAGTACTACTTTTGACCATGGTCCATAGATAGTGCACTATAAAGGGAATAGGGTGCCATTTGGAACGCTGACTATGGTTCATGAGGCCCCGGTTCACTCCCATTTTGATTTATTAGAATTTTCATCACCCAATTGATCCAGGCCTTTACTCAAGGGACAAAGATGCAGACTAAATGACTATTGACGCTGAACGTTTGAAAAATGCATTTGTCAGATCGCCCGGGCTATGAATGAGGGGCGGGCATATAAAAAAATGATTTGTCCGATCAATGGAGGAGGAAGGGAGAGAGGGAGGGAGGAGTGTAGCAGAGCTGCAGTGGCAGAGTCCTTAGTAGCAGACTACTCTGTCTGTGTTGATCTCTCTCTCTCTCTCTTTTTCTCTCTCTCTCTTTCTATCTCTCACTCTCTGTCTTCCTCTGTTTCTCTCTTACTCTCTCGTCTTTACTTCCTGATTTCTCTCTCTCTCTGTGTCTCTCTCTCTGTCATGGCAGCTGCATGGGCCTGTGCTAACTGCTGCTGGCGCATTGCAGTAAACTAGAGGTGGAGGAGAGGGAGGAGTGCGTGTGTGTAATGGTGTGTGTGTGGGTAAGTGAGGATGAGGCAGGAAGCATCAACAAGCATCCTCTGGTTTACTGTCTCCATAAATCAAACTCATCCACTTCACATTGTGTAGTTTTGTCCACACGCACGCATGTATTCACAAACATAATCACGTACACACGCATGTATTCACACACATAATAACGTACACACGCATGCATTGACACACATAATCACATACGCACGCATGTATTCACAAACATAATCACGTACACACGCATGTATTCACAAACATAATCACGTACACACGCATGTATTCACACACATAATCATGTACACACGCATGTATTCACAAACATAATCACGTACACACGCATGTATTCACACACATAATCACGTACACACGCATGTATTCACAAACATAATCACGTACACACGCATGTATTCACAAACATAATCACATACGCACGCATGTATTCACAAACATAATCACATACGCACGCATGTATTCACAAACATAATCACGTACACACGCATGTATTCACAAACATAATCACGTACACACGCATGTATTCACACACATAATCACATACGCACGCATGTATTCACACACATAATCACATACGCACGCATGTATTCACACACATAATCACATACGCACGCATGTATTCACACACATAATCACGTACACACGCATGTATTCACACACATAATCACGTACACACGCATGTATTCACAAATATAATCACGTACACACGCATGTATTCACAAACATAATCACATACGCATGCATGTATTCACAAACATAATCACGTACACACGCATGTATTCACAAACATAATCACATACGCACGCATGTATTCACACACATAATCACATACGCACGCATGTATTCACACACATAATCACATACGCACGCATGTATTCACACACATAATCACGCACGCACGCATGTATTCACACACATAATCACATACGCACGCATGTATTCACAAACATAATCACATACGCACGCATGTATTCACACACATAATCACATACGCACGCATGTATTCACACACATAATCACGTACACACGCATTTATTCACACACATAATCACGTACACACGCATGTATTCACAAATATAATCACGTACACACGCATGTATTCACAAACATAATCACATACGCACGCATGTATTCACAAACATAATCACGTACACACGCATGTATTCACACACATAATCACATACGCACGCATGTATTCACACATAATCACATACGCACGCATGTATTCACACACATAATCACATACGCACGCATGTATTCACACACATAATCACATACGCACGCATGTATTCACAAACATAATCACATACGCACGCATGTATTCACACACATAATCACATACGCACGCATGTATTCACACACATAATCACGTACACACGCATGTATTCACACACATAATCACGTACACACGCATGTATTCACAAATATAATCACGTACACACGCATGTATTCACAAACATAATCACATACGCATGCATGTATTCACAAACATAATCACGTACACACGCATGTATTCACAAACATAATCACATACGCACGCATGTATTCACAAACATAATCACGTACACACGCATGTATTCACACACATAATCACATACGCACGCATGTATTCACACACATCACATACGCACGCATGTATTCACACACATAATCACATACGCACGCATGTATTCACACACATAATCACATACGCACGCATGTATTCACACACATAATCACATACGCACGCATGTATTCACACACATAATCACATACGCACGCATGTATTCACACACATAATCACATACGCACGCATGTATTCACACACATAATCACATACGCACGCATGCATTCACAAACACACACCCGTTCCATTGACCTTTCATCATGAGTTTTTTTCTGTGCAGAACGGTGAAAAAGAATCACTTTGAAATGTAAATGTCACATTCATTAGTTTGGTGATTTAATGAAGTGTGGCATATGGAAATAAAGGAGAATAGGATATGAAGAAGGAACTGTTGATTGGAGAACTCTTATTGTCTGACAAAACATTGTTCCCCTGACTTCTAACAGTCTCATCAGCCTCTCTCTGATAATGGAATCAAGGACCTTGAAAGACATAAAGAGCAGCGTCTCAAAGTAGGAGGGCTGATTTAGGATCAGTTTTGCCTTTTAGATCACAATGAATAAGATTACATGTACAGGGGGGGACCTGATCCTAGATCAGCACTCCCACTCTGAGACGCTTGATACATACGGCCGCAGGAAATACATTGTTTAAGTCTGGTTGCGCCAACATCAATTTAGTCAAAGGGCTCGGCCGTCAATACTTCGAGCTTTATTAGTTCTTTCTGTATCCCTCCCTTTTTCTGTATTCCTCCAGACACACTTTAACCCCTTGCTGCCCTCAGGCAGTGTCATGCCTGAATGATGTCTTTGTCAAACCTTTATTTGAGGAGTTAAATGCGGACCTCAACCATCTATAGAAAGTGTTTAGCTGTCTCGGAGCACGGAGGTTTTGTAGTTGTATTTACCGTAGGATTTTACTATCCTCATTTCAAGACTGGCTGATCTTTATGTTGGTGTTGTGATCTATGTGCTACAGTCCACATAGTATATCAGCTGTCTTTACTCTCTGCCTGGTACATCCTCCATCTGTGAATGTACCATGTGTTGATTAAGTATGGGGGGGATTTTTTTCCCCCCGCGCTGCTGACGACTGCTTTGGTCCGATCAGACATCGTAAATAAAGGCCCGGCACCCCTACTTCCCATCATCATCACTGCCCTCACTAACCATCATCATCACTACACTGCTATCATCATTATTGATATTGTGATGAAAAAAACATAGTAGCATAGTGGGCCTCTGAGTACTGGGTCAATAGCAATGTTGTAAAAGTCATCTGATTACGTATCGTTCCTCTTTTGATCGTTCTTGTCTTCCTTTCTCACTGTTTCTTAGTAAATCAGTCCGTCTGTCTCTCTCCTTCCTTTCTCACTGTTTCTTAGTAAATCAGTCCGTCTCTCTCTCCTTCCTTTCTCACTGTTTCTTAGTAAATCAGTCCGTCTGTCTCTCATCTTCCTTTCTCACTGTTTCTTAGTAAATCAGTCCGTCTGTCTCTCCTTCCTTTCTCACTGTTTCTTAGTAAATCAGTCCGTCTGTCTCTCATCTTCCTTTCTCACTGTTTCTTAGTAAATCAGTCCGTGTAAGGGCTGTCTGAAGAGAGAGACCAAGGTGCAGCGGAGTTAGTGTTCATCATAAGAATTGAATAGATCAACGTGAACACTTTACAAAAAAACAAGAAAACTGACAGCCAAAACAGTCTTGTCAGGTGCAAACATTAACAGAAACAATTACCCACAAAACCCAAAGGAAAAACATGCTCCTTATGTGTGACTCCCAATCAGCAACAACGAGCTTCAGCTGTGCCTGATTGGGAGCCACACACGGCCCAAAACAAAGAAATACAAAAACATAGAAAAAGGAACATAGAACGCCCACCCAATGTAACACCCTGGCCTAACCAAAATAAAGAACAAAAACCCCTCTCTATGGCCAGGGCGTTACAGTACCCCCCCCCCCCCCCCCCAAGGTGCTGACTCCGGCCGCAAAACCTGACACTGAAGGGGAGGGTCTGGGTGGGCCTTCTTACGGCGGCAGCTCAGGTGCGGGACGTGGCCTTTGCCCCACCCTTGGCGTAGCCCTCTTAGGTGGCGCACCTGGCCGCGCCGAAGGTCTGGTGGGCGACCCTGGCTGCGCCCTGCTGGCGGGCGGCGATGGCTGCGCCCGGCTGGCGGGCGGCGATGGCTGCGCCGAGCAGGCGGGCCACTCTGGCAGATCCGGGCAGACGGGCCACTCTGGCAGATCCGGGCAGACGGGCCACTCTGGCAGATCCGGGCAGACGGGCCACTCTGGCTGATCCGGGCAGACGGGCCACTCTGGCAGCTCCGGGCAGATGGGCCACTCTGGCAGCTCCGGGCAGACGGGCCACTCTGGCAGCTCCGGGCAGACGGGCCACTCTGGCAGCTCCGGGCAGACGGGCCACTCTGGCAGCTCCGGGCAGACGGGCCACTCTGGCATCTCCGGGCAGACGGGCCACTCTGGCAGCTCCGGGCAGACGGGCCACTCTGGCAGCTCCGGAGCTGCCAGAGTGGCCCGTCTGCCCGGAGCTGCCAGAGTGGCCCGTCTGCCCGGAGCTGCCAGAGTCAGGAGCTGCCAGAGCCGCCCGCCAGTCAGGAGCTGCCAGAGGGGCCCGTCTGCCCGGAGCTGCCAGAGTGGCCCGTCTGCCCGGAGATGCCAGAGTGGCCCAGAGTCAGGAGCTGCCAGAGCCGCCCGCCAGTCAGGAGCTGCCAGAGCCACTCTCGAGACCCATTGGAGACCTGGTCCGTGGAGCAGGCACAGGACTGACCAGGATGGGGAGACCCACTGGAGGCCTAGTCCTGGGAGGTGGCACAGAACGGACTAGGCTGGAGAGATCCACTGGAGGCCTGGACCGAGGAGGAGGCACAGGATAAACCAGGCTGTGGGGGAGCACTGGAGTTCTGGCCTTTACGCTCTTTACCCATACTCCAGGCTGACTGCCCACTTCGGCCCGGCACGGGCGGAGAACAGGCATTGGGCGAACTGGACCCTCCCAGCGCCCTGGAGACCCAGTGCGCAACGCCGGCGCAGGATAACCTGGACTGAGGAGGCGCACTGGAGACCAGACGCGCTGAGCTGGCACAACCCGTCCTGGCTCGATGCCTGCTCTCGCATGGCACTTGCGGGGGGCTGGCATGTAGCGCTCCGGGCTATCAACGCGTACTGGGGACACCGTGCGCTTTACCGCATAACACGGTGCCTGACCAGTACTGCACTGCCTCCTGTAAGCACGGGGAGTTGGCCCAGAATTAAATCCTGGCTCTGCCACAGTCCCCGTGTGCCCCCCCCAAAAAATGTTTGGGGCTGCCTCTCGTGCCTGTTGCGCTCTCTCTCCTCATACCATCGCCTCTCCGCTCTCGCCGCTTTGATCTCCCACTGCGGGAGGCGATAATCCCCAGCCTGAGTCCATGGTCCCTCTCCGTCCAGGATTTGTTCCCACGTCCATGAGTCCATCATGCTGCTCTCCTGGTGCTGCTCCGTCCTCCGCTGCTTGGTCCTTTTGTGGTGGGTAATTCTGTAAGGGCTGTCTGAAGAGAGAGACCAAGGTGCAGCGGAGTTAGTGTTCATCATAAGAATTTAATAGGACAACGTGAACACTTTACAAAAAACAAGAAAACTGACAGCCAAAACAGTCCTCTCAGGTGCAAACACTAACAGAAACAATTACCCACAAAACCCAAAGGAAAAACATGCTCCTTATGTGTGACTCCCAATCAGCAACAACGAGCTTCAGTAGTGCCTGATTGGGAGCCACACACAGCCCAAAACAAAGAAATACAAAAACATAGAAAAAGGAACATAGAACGCCCACCCAATGTAACACCCTGGCCTAACCAAAATAAAGAACAAAAAAACCCTCTCTATGGCCAGGGCGTTACAGTCCGTCTGTCTCTCTCCTTCCTTTCTCACTGTTTCTTAGTAAATCAGTCCGTCTGTCTCTCATCTTCCTTTCTCACTGTTTCTTAGTAAATCAGTCCATCTGTCGCTCATCTTCCTTTTCTATTTTGTGTTGAAATAAGTTAAGCTTTTCTCTAAGGTTCAGTCCCTGTGGCAGTCAGAGACAGACATGCTCTTAAAGACACAATCTGTAAAAATACCATAGATCAGATTAATTTACTCCATTGTTTCCGTTTTGACGGTATGGACAACTTACAAAGTGTGGCTTTAATGTCCCCCATTCATAGCAATATCTGTTTGTCTAGGGCAGAGAATAGAACTGAAGTCAGTATTTATAGCATGATGTACTACAGCACCCATAATGCAACAGATGGAAGCAAACATAATGGCAAAGATTTTTAAAACTAAGATAGACCACAGCCTGTTGTTTCCGATGGGAACTAAGAGTCATAGTGGGCTGAACAAGCAAGGAAGTGGGCAGAGTCAAGCTAGCAAGATCCTATTGGCACGTTATACATTTACATATTTCCGTTAAGGAATGCCTACTCTGTGAAGTGTGCGTGTATAATAACTCAATTCTCCTTTGCACTCCTTCTAAACAACGATTTTTTTTTAATACTTTGGCAAAGGGTAAAGTCTACAAAACTTTGTCCACTCTGTTCAGCACAGATTCTAGTTTTGGGAATAGAAAACTGTATTGAGATCAAATGTTTCATCGATTAGAAAATGTGCAGAATGTCCGCCAGAACCCATCTCGTTCCATCTTCTCCCGCTGCCTGCCAATGGGCTTCCTCTCACTACCATATTTGGTAGTGAGTGGAAACGCCAAGTGGATGCTTCACATTTATACCGCCAGTGAAATATCTGTCTCATTGTTCTATCTGTGATAATGGTGTCCTGTCTTTAAGTACAGGAAGCAGTGGAGACTGGCGTTGTGGCCCTGCACGAGATGACAGTGACGAGCTGAAAATGGCCAGGAAATGACTAACAAAGGGATCTGATTCTGTCGGGCCATTATCACTACTACGGAGATCACGTGTCTTATGGGACAGAGAGGAGATGGTGTCTAGGATATAAACACAGCAGTCTCTAGTTCTCTGAACTACTGTATGTGGATCACATTGTTTATAGAACTTTGCTGAAAGCCCCAGCGGATGTTTCATAAAAGGCCATTCAGGCAGTTGGGACTTTAAAATGGAAAAAGTCACTCTGTGTATGTATGCGTGTGTGTGTGTGTGTGTGTGTGGGTGGGTGGGTGGGTGCGTGCGTGCTTGTGTGAGTCATTCTGTTTAGTATCCTTTTGGACATTTGATTCAAGGATGTATATAATTCTGCCGCAGTCGGTGAATAAAAAAAGGTATTTTCAGCCAGTGCTCTCGCTCTCTCTCTGCATGGCAATAAAATCTACTTGAGTGCACTTCAAACAGACCTTTAGAGAAACACTTAGAATGTGAGTTTGGCCTTAGGGGGGCTTTATGTATGAATAGGTTGTAGTAGTGATGGGTTTCATGTCAAGAGGACTGTATTGGGTACTAATTAATTAGGGTGGGACAAAGTAAAGACTTGCACCTAAGACTTCCTTGTTATCTGAAAAGGTCAAAGTTCAGGGGGTCAAGATCAGGGCCCGTATTCATGAAGCGTTTCAGAGAAGGAGTCAGCTTTGCCTTTTTAGATCATAATAAATAATGATTATATGGACGGGGAATATGATCCTAGATCAGCACCCTGACCTCCTGACCCTTCCCTAGAGGTAAAAAAAGGGGGTGTCTTGATCGTGTTAACTGGTGCATATCCATAATGAATAGTGCCGTGAACATCGTTGAGGCAATGAAAAACCCCACAGAAACTATCTGTTTTGTGGTGAGATCAGCAGAAATGAAGCGTTATCGTGTTTATTACGGGCCTTCCCCCTGTGTGGAGAACGCAACGCGGCCTGCATCCTAATGTCCTAATCTCCTCTTCATTAAAGCTTAACGCGGCAGTTAGCGGGAGCCTCCGATAGAATCACACGGCCACCACAGCAGCGACACACCCAGCCTGCGCTTGACTGATAAAGTTACAAGCACGACTGAAGACAGCTAAAATACAGCTTCCAAGCCGCCTCCTCACCCAGTAAAAACCCCAACGAGTGGCGGTAGCCACGGCGGCGATAGAGAATCTCATTAAGAATAATTAAACACTGTTGTTTTAAAAGATTAGCGCCGGAGAGGAAAGAAACGTTGTTGTCATCCACTGCTTCATATTTCAGGGCGGACGCTGCTGACGTTCTCCTCCATATCTTGAAG
Organism: Salmo trutta; assembly: GCF_901001165.1. Lineage (NCBI taxonomy): Eukaryota > Metazoa > Chordata > Actinopteri > Salmoniformes > Salmonidae > Salmo > Salmo trutta. The sequence goes on from NC_042996.1 coordinate 2,858,216, forward strand.
TGCCATGTCTTCCCCCCATCCTGGTGATCCACGGCAGGAGAAACCATCTGGGATAGTCTACGGCTGTGTGTGTGTGTGTGTGTTTGTTTGTTTGTATTCTAAACATCCAAGCAGCCAATGTCAGCCGGCACAAAGAGGGACTCAACAGAGTGGGTGTCAGTGGAAGAAGATACTTTGATGAAGCTAGATTACACATCACACCCTATTGTCTGTAAGTAGTAGTAGTAGTAGTAGTAGTAGTAGTAGTAGTAGTAGTAGTAGTAGTAGTGGTAATAGTAGTGGTAATAGTAGTATTCGTAGTAATAGTAGTAGTAGTGGTGGTAGTAGTAGTAGTAGTAGTAGTAGTAGTAGTAGTAGTAGTAGTAGTAGTAGTAGTAGTAGTAGTAGCAGTAGTAGTAGTACTACTAATAGTAGTAATAGTAGTAGTACTACTAGCAGTAGTAGCAGTAGTACTAGTAGTAATGGTAGTGGTAGTAGTAGTAGTAGTAGTTGTAGTAGTAGTAGCAGTAGTACTAGTAGTAATGGTAGTGGTAGTAGTAGTAGTACTACTACTACTAGTAGTAATAGTAGTAGTACTACTAGTAGTAGTAGCAGTAGTCCTAGTAGTAATGGTAGTGGTAGTAGTAGTAGTAGTAGCGGTAGTAGTAACAGTAGCATTGGTAGTAGTAGTAGGAGCAGTAGTAGCAGTATTATTGATAGTAGTACTATACTGGTAACAGGTGTTGCATATTAAATGCCTCATTTATATTCCATTGGAATGCCAAGCTGGATTAGTCCCATCAATCAATGGAAAAGACATACAATTACTAGAAGGGACAAAGTCCCTCAGACCACGACAATTTGAATGAGAATGTACATTCTAGTAATTGTATTTCTATGTGTAGTTTTCCTCTCAGATAGAGGCTCACTACAGGTAAGAAACACATCAACCAATTTAGAGATGTTGTTACAATCAGTCAACATCGGCTTTAACACAGAGAAGAAACAGGAGGGGCAGGGGATGAATGAGAGAGAGATTGGGAAAGAGTTCATGGAAGAGAGATATTGTCAGAGTGAATGGAGAGATGCATGCTCTTCAACCGATCGCTGCCCGCACCTGCCCGCCCTTCCAGCATCACTACTCTGGACGGTTCTGACCTAGAATATGTGGACAACTACAAATACCTAGGTGTCTGGTTAGACAGTAAACTCTCCTTCCAGACTCACATTGAACATCTCCAATCCAAAATTAGATCTAGAATCGGCTTCCTATTTCGCAATAAAGCATCCTTCACTCATGCTGCCAAACATACCCTCGTAAAACTGACCATCCTACCGATCCTTGACTTTAGCGATGTCATTTACAAAATAGCCTCCAACACTACTCAGCAAACTGGATGCAGTCTATCACAGTGCCATCCGTTTTGTCATCAAAGCCCCATATACTACGCACCACTGCGACCTATACACTCTTGTTGGCTGGCCCTCGCTTCATACTCATCGCCAAATCCACTGGCTCCAGGTCATCTAAAAGTCTTTGCTAGGTAAAGCCCCGCCTTATCTCAGCTCACTGGTCACCATAGCAGCACCCACTCGTAGCACACGCTCCAGCAGGTATATCTCACTGGTCATCCCCAAAGCCAATTCCTCCTTCGGCCGCCTCTCCTTCCAGTTCTCTGCTGCCAATGACTGGAACGAACTACAAAAATCACTGAAGCTGGAAACACTTATCTCCATCACTAGCTTTAAGCACCAGCTGTCAGAGCAGCTCACAGATCACTGCAACTGTGCATAGCCCATCTGTAAATAGCCCATCCAACTACCTCATCCCATAATGTATTTATTTATTTATCTTGCTCCTTTGCACCCCAGTATCTCTACTTGCACATTCATCTTCTGCACATTTACCATTCCAGTGTTTAATTGGTATATTGTAATTACTTCGCCACCATGGCCTATTTATTGCCTTACCTCCCTTATCCTACCTCATTTGCACACACTGTATATAGACTTTTTCTATTGTATTATTGACTGTATGTTTGTTTATTTCATGTGTAACTCTGTGTTGTTGTATGTGTCAAACTGCTTTGCTTTATCTTGGCCAGGTCACAGTTGTAAATGAGAACTTGTTCTCAACTAGCCTGGTTAAATACAGGTGAAATTAAAAAAGAAAAAAGAGAGATATCTCCTGAGAGGGAGAGGAATAGCGAGAGAGCGAGAGAGAGACCTCATCATGATTCTTACAATGGGACAGAGGAAGCATCGCATCATAATTCAGCGCTGGGTCTCTCTCCATTCTGTCACAAAGTGCATTATGCACAAACCAGTCTCCTGGAAAACAAGGATCTTGTGATAGCCTGGAGGCCTCAGGGTTGCCTTGCCTCGCCGCTGCAGCCGTAGAAAAGCACCTTCGGGCACATGACAGCCGCCCATCCTTTCCCATCGGAATGAGGGAGTTGTTTTTCCTTCTCTTTTCTGCTCTTGTTGTTTTTGTTCTCTGTTGTTCTCTCTAAAGAGGTTGATCACATCCTCACAGATAAGTCTCACAGATAAGACTCACAGATAAGTCTCACAGATAAGTCTCACAGATAATGAAACAAAGATATGCCATTTCTCTCTCTCTCTCTCTCTCTCTCTTTCTCTCTCTCTCTCTCTCTCTCTCTCTCTCTCTCTCTGGATTCGATCGTAGCATGTAATTACAATCAAAGAGGCCTTATGCGAGGCTTGAAAATCTACTTTCGTTTGCTTTTATCCTGCGAAACAATCATTATGATTTGCTAATATTGTAGTAAAAATTCTGCCTTTTCATTCGCTGGTTATGCTCTGTACTCATCACCAACTACCAGAATTGCAAAACAAGCATTTATATGACTCTTTAAGTTTTCCTGAATACTAAAGTACTCAACGCTTCTCAATTTGAATTGGAGGTCACGTGGGCAGTGTGACTCAAGGACACAATCAAAGTTATTTTCCCCGCATTCAATCACCATTTATTCAGTGTCACGCACATCACCACTGAAAAAAGAAGCATTTCCGACAAGCGACCTTCAATAAATTCAATTCCGTCAGGTGAGGAATTTACATCAACTGCTTTAAGAAGTGTTTAATTCACCATATCAAGTCTAATTAGAAAAATAACCTTTACCATAACACCAGCTCTGCCATGGAACGACAGTAACTTAATCATCAACAGCGTAGGATCCTTTATGGTGTCATGTATCCTTTTGGCTCCAGTGAGATTGATTAATGTGATCAGAGCCATACTGTAGGCATAAATGAGGTTGAGATTGACACTTCAGTTTGTTAGCGCTGCGTTCAAGACTGTAAATGAAGTGGTATAATTAAGATCCATCTCTCTCTTTGCTGTCATAACCATCCTGCTCTCCATCTCTCTCCATGTTAGCATTATGTATCAAAAGTGTCTCTCTCTCTCTCTCTCTCTCTCTCTCTCTCTCTCTCTCTCTCTCTCTCTCTCTCTCTCTCTCTCTCTCTCTCTCTCTCTCTCTCTCTCTCTCTCTCTCTCTCTCTCTCTCTCTCTCTCTCTCTCTCTCAAGTGATTGCCTCCCAGTCCCAGTAAATTGGGATGTCTAATCACATACATGTAATTGTGTCGTTTTCATATTGACATGGCATCTGATTGGTCCCTGCAATTAAGCTATCCCGTTAATTGAGTCTGTCTTAACACTAAACACATAGAGAGAGAGAAAGACAAGGACACAATGAATGGAGAATAGTTATATTAGTCACAGGAAGGCCATATACCTTACTGCATCTCTGATTGAATGTTGAGGGGATTTGGAATGAGGACATTCAAAAGACATTGGAAGATCAACTTCTGAAGAGGTTAAATCATATCATGTTGATTGATGATAGAAATAGATCAAATCAAGAAGTTATTTTGGAGTGTTGGTACCCAGAGCATCACGTGGGAGGTAAAGATATGTCTGCACTGAGGATTTCCCTGGGTCAAATACATATGTCAAATATTGTCAACTACTTGAGGTTTGTGGTACAGTGGACCCAATGCCATAGTCCCAAAAGGGCAAATCCTAAGCTGTATGAAAGCATTTGAGGTTATGTATTTGACCCAGATGTGGTCTGAAACATGTATCAAGGTGAAGGGCTGAGGTGTGTCTTCAACAGTGGAGATGAAGGAGCCCATAACCTAATGATGACACCTGGAGCAGTGAGGGTGTTCCTAAAGCTGATTTCACTTGTATTTGTTGAGTTGCATCACATCACTACGATCGCAGGGATTCCAAGTTTGCCTCCGGTGTTGGAACCAATACAAAGTTATTAAGCCCGCACAAAAAACTCAACCTCACTCCTTTTTAAGGGATAGTTCAACTAAATGAAATGTATATATTTGTTTCCTCAACTTGAAAACAGTCTATGGGTTAAGGCAAGACGGCAATCCACACTTTGATTTCGTTAAACTAGACATTGCCACTAAACGCTAATATTACATAAACATGTTATTTCGCTGAACTGTCCCTTTAAAACCTCAACTTTATCGAAGTTCCTCAGCTCATCTCACTCTGTTAAGTTTCTCTGTGATGTGATGAATCCCCGGTGGTCTCTGTTTAGATTTATGGCCCTCCACCTCGCCCCAGTTATGAACTCAGGATGAGCAACGCAATCTAATATTCCCCCTAAACGATGAATAATGTCAGACAAGTGAGCCGAGAGGTATCAAAACAGAGGAATGTTAAGCGTCAAAACTCAATTTTGACCCACGGGGGAAAATGCAGTTTTAATGGGGGGTAGGAAGCCATCAGATTTGCCAACCATGGTGGATATGAGATATTTGGTGGCGGTGGCAGCGGTGGTGGCGGCGGTATCAATTCTTTTTGTTGGGGGTGGGTGTCGGGAGACAAACTGGAGGCAGCGGCAGGCAATCGAGCCAGGCGATTAGGGTCCTTAAGTGGCCTTCCCTGGTGTCACACCTTGTCCATCAGCCTCCATTAGGGGGGAACAGGGCTTTATATTAGGGGGGCTCCTGTCCCCTTCTCCCCTTCTCCCCCTGCCTCGGTCCCCTCCCTAATCCCCCACCAAGGGGGTAACAGCAGAATACTGTAATAGCTCCTCCTGGAATAGCCCACTGTTTGAATGCTAATGCTAACTTGATGGATCAACAACCCTCACCCCCCCCAACCTCCCTTATCACGCCACTACCCCAAACCACCCACCCTCTCCTCACTCCCTCCCTCCCTTCTTCCCCCCCCCAGGGTATCTGGATGTCTCTGATAGAGAGATACAGCCCAGCAGACGTTCAGCAGACGTTCAGCAGACGTTCAGCAGACGTTCAGCAGACGTTCAGCAGATTGACAGTTCATGCAGCTTTAGTATTCTGATCATGGAAATCCGAATCCGTCATGCATCTACACCTACATTTAAATGTGTCTACCGTGTCCAGTGTGTCCGGATTCCCTTTTCCCGCACTATCTTCAAATGCCAGTATGCATTCTATAAATGGTGAAATAGGCAGAATATGATAATAACACAGCAACAACTGATGGAAGTAGCTAACTAACTGTAGTTAACTAGCCAGCTAACCTCTGTAGCTAGCCAGCAAGCTAGCAAGCCTCGCTAAAGGGATTGCAAACTGGTTAGCATAACTCTAGCCAAACAAAAGGTTGTTTTTCTAAATACTGTATTAGCTAGCTGGCTAGCATTGAGTCCAGCAAACACGTTCCTCAAACGGTAGGAGCATATTTCCTTCGACGTTATAATGAAAAGGGGCCTCTTGGTCTCAAAACACACGTTTTCTGGAGACTTGAGGGATGAGTGCTGATGACTTTGCCCACTGTATGTGCTTTTGGTGGCCTGATTGCGTCCAGACTGAGGAGAAAACCCGTACACAATGCATCCCTGACCACCTCCTGAAGTGGTCAGACAGATCAGGACACAATCAGACCACAAAGCAAATCAAATAAAAATCAATGTGTGATCTTCATATTCTGATAGCAGAAGTCACATGTAAGTGTCAAGTGTAGACACGACCAAAGACTCTGTCCTTATGTCTTTGTAAGTGGGCCTTGATTCAAATGGAATTGTAAGTAAGTGGATCTAAATGTCATACAATTACAGTTACCTCTCCCTCTCTTCTCCCCTCTGTGGATACGACTAAACCTGAGAGAGAAAGAGGATGGAAGAAAGAGGGAAGGGAGCGTGTAGGGTAGTGCACACGTCACAATCCTAGTGCTCAGAGTGTCACAATTGTACCAAATGAGAGACGAGCGTTAAAATGCACGTCACCTCCTCCTCCTCGCCCAGAGTGAGAGATGAGATACCGATCACACTCTTGACAAAACAATCATCTCTTCTTCCATTCCCGACCACGGCTGACACTCGTAAGTCAAGGCTCTAGCACCCCACTGTTTCATTCTGTCTCCATCTCCCTCCCTTCTCTTTCCCCTCTTCCTCACCTGGCCATCACAGTAATTAGTGTTTCCACCATTTCCCTGTGACACTGAGGTAAGACTGATGTCCCCTCGCTACTGCTCTGTGGCAGAAAGAGAGGGAAGGAGAGAGGGAGAGAGAGAGAAAGAAAGAGAGAGAGAGAGAGAAAAAAGAGAGAGTGGGAGAGAGAAAGAGAGAGAGAAAGACAGACAGGAAGACAAATGGAGAGAGAGAGAGAGAGAGAGAGAGAGAGAGAGAGAGAAAAAAGAGAGAGTGGGAGAGAGAAAGAGAGAGAGAAAGACAGACAGGAAGAGAAAGAGAGAGAGAGACAGACATGAAGACAAAGGGAGAGAGAGAGAGAGAGAGAGAGAGAGAGAGAGAGAGAGAGAGAGAGAGAAGCAATAGGTCGACTCCCTGAGCGATCGATGCTCAATCGCCTGAGAACTCTTTCCCCCTGTTTTTTTGCCAATTCAACACATGATTAAAGCCGGTGGGCAATTACGATTCACCTCGGAGGAAGAACAGACCCTCAAAGAAATGTAAGAATCAATCCATTATGAGCTCCTCTCCGCTCTCTCTCTCTCTTTCTCTTTCTGCTCCCTCCCCAAAGCAGCATTTTCTCTCTCCAGCTCTGTAGCAGTGTCCCAAATGGCACATCCTGTGTGACTGCCACATTGGTTTGACCACAATGGCAGAAGCTGTTTTTCAGAACATTATCACCTCTTAATTTGACCAGAAGCTGTATCGATTCTTTGATTTGACATTTGTTTCACAGTCAAGGAAAATCTCAGGCAAGATGACAAGCGAAACGATGAGAGAATACAAGGGAGAGTGTTCCAATGGATTTTACCATCTGGCTGTTCCAATGGCGTCGTCAATAGGCTGTTCCAATGGATTTTACCATCTGGCTGTTCCAATGGCGTCATCAGTAGGCTGTTCCAATGGATTTTACCATCTGGCTGTTCCAATGGCGTCGTCAATAGGCTGTTCCAATGGATTTTACCATCTGGCTGTTCCAATGGCGTCATCAGTAGGCTGTTCCAATTGCATCATTATTAGGCTATTTCAATGGCTTCATCATTAGGCTGTTCCAATGGTTCATCGTTAGGCTGTTCCAATGGTTTTCACTAATAGGCTGTTCCAATGGTTTTCACTAATAGACTGTTCCAATGGTTTTCACTAATAGGCTGTTCCAATAGCTTCACCAACAGGCTGTTCCAATAGCTTCACCAACAGGCTGTTCCAATAGCTTCACCAACAGGCTGTTCCAATAGCTTCACCAACAGGCTGTTCCAATAGCTTCACCAACAGGCTGTTCCAATAGCTTCACCAACAGGCTGTTCCAATAGCTTCACCAACAGGCTGTTCCAATAGCTTCACCAACAGGCTGTTCCAATAGCTTCACCAACAGTCTGTTCCAATAGCTTCACCAACAGGCTGTTCCAATAGCTTCACCAACAGGCTGTTCCAATAGCTTCACCAACAGGCTGTTCCAATAGCTTCACCAACAGGCTGTTCCAATGGCTTCACCAACAGGCTGTTCCAATGGCTTCACCAACAGGCTGTTCCAATAGCTTCACCAACAGGCTGTTCCAATAGCTTCACCAACAGGCTGTTCCAATAGCTTCACCAACAGGCTGTTCCAATGGCTTCACCAACAGGCTGTTCCAATAGCTTCACCAACAGGCTGTTCCAATAGCTTCACCAACAGGCTGTTCCAATAGCTTCACCAACATGCTGTTCCAATAGCTTCACCAACAGGCTGTTCCAATAGCTTCACCAACAGGCTGTTCCAATAGCTTCACCAACAGGCTGTTCCAATAGCTTCACCAACAGGCTGTTCCAATAGATTCACCAACAGGCTGTTCCAATAGCTTCACTAACAGGCTGTTCCAATAGCTTCATCAATAGATTGTTCCAATGGATCATCAATAGACTGTTCCAATGGTTCATCAATAGACTGTTCCAATGGCTTCACCAACAGGCTGTTCCAATAGCTTCATCAATAGACTGTTCCAATGGTTTTCACTAATATACAGCTTTTTCTTTTCAGGCATTCAGTTCTGTGAGTAAATCATTCAGCAATGTGATGCAGTGACGACACAGCTTTTTAAAAGATACCTTACTAGAGTATGTCTAGTAAAACTAGCATGTTTTACCTCCCTCTAGTGCAAGAAATGTTCTTACATCATTTTGTTTTTACAAAAATCTATTTCGATACCACAGGAGGCTGGTGAGAGGAGGACGGCTCATAATAATGACTGGGATGGAGTAAATGGAGGGCTCCCGAGTTGCGCAGCGGTCTAAGACACCGTATCTCAGTGCTAGAGGCAGCACTACAGACCCTGATTCGATTCCAGGCTGTATCACAACCGGACGTGATTGGGAGTCCCATAGGGCGGCACACAATTGACCCAGCGTTGTCTGGGTTAGGGTTTGGCTGAGGTAGGCCATCATTGTAATTAAGAATTTATTCTTAACCAACTTGCCTAGTTAAATAAATAAAATGGAATGGTATTAAACTCATGAAAACCACGTGTTCAATGTGTACTATTCAGTTTATTCTGTTCCAGCAATTACAATGAGCCATCCTCCCCAATTAAGCTACCACCAGCTGCCTGTGGCCTATACAGTAATACACTTTGACTTATCTTGTTGATTTAAGTCAGCCCCAGTGGTCCCAGGCATATTCCCTGTTGACTACTGAAGCTGTGTACCTTAACTGAACGGTTCAGGTGTTAAGTTTGATTATCACTCTTCGCTAATGGTCTAAGAGGGGAAAGACGAGGGAAGGAGGCGTCTACACTGTCTACACTAGACAGTTTGCAATTATGGCTGTTCAGAACGGAACTAGTGCAGGTCCAAGTCATTTAAGTGAGCCCGGGTTGTGGGTCATTAAACCAAGTGTATAATGTCCCAAGATTTATTAAGGCATAATGTTTGAGGATGGTGCTATGGGTTGAGAATGGAGAGCGATAAGGACTGGCTGGGGAATTGGAGTTCTTCAGAGAACCAGGCATAACCTAGAGAAGGAAATATGATGTGAAATGATCTCCCCACAGACAGGAAATAAAACACACAGGGAGGCAGGCAGGAAGACAGGCAGGCAGGCAGAAAAAAGGCAGACAGGAAGACAGGAAGGCAGGAAAACAGACAGGCAGGCAGGCAGGCAGGAAGAAAGGAAGACAGGCAGGCAGGCAGGAAGACAGGCAGGCAGGAAGACAGGCAGGCAGAAAAACAGGTAGGCAGGAAGACAGACAGGCAGGCAGGAAGGTAGACAAGCAGGCAGGAAGACAGGCAGGCAGGCAGGCAGGAAGGAAGGAAGGAAGACAGGCAGGCAGGCAGGCAGGCAGGCAGGCAGGCAGGCAGGAAGACAGGCAGGCAGGAAGACAGGCAGGCAGGAAAACAGGTAGGCAGGAAGACAGACAGGCAGGCAGGAAGGAAAACAAGCAGGCAGGAAGACAGGCAGGCAGGCAGGCAGGCAGGCAAGCAGGCAGGCACACAACTGCTCTAAATAAGCATAAGCAAATAACAACAAATATCATAGAAAATTATCTCCGGTCGTGTGAAAAATTGAATGTAAACAACCCTGTTTTTTTACTTGTTCATTTATGTTGATGTAGAAACCCAATTTAAAAAGTCACACTTTTAGTAAAGTGATAAGTTAGAAGTTTGTATACAGCTTTGCAAGGAAGGCCACAGCTCATCACAATCCAACCTAGTACGCACTCTTAGACAAACATCACACAAGTCTGTCTTAGTCAGAATGAGATGTGTATTTTTCCTCCCCTCTCAGAATAGCGTGACTGATGAACTTGATTCGCTCTCAGAGCATTGCATCAAGACAGAACTGATACACGCGAAGACATTCCGAGAGAGAACGTGGCGAGGGTTCCAATCGCTACTCCCTCCCCTCCCTCAGTCCATCCCATGCCAGTGTAGAATGGAGAATGTTGATTATGTATTCTAATTATGTATTCTGATTCCCATCTGATTGAGCGGTCATCTGTAAAGAGTGAAATGAGCGTGAGGCGGAGACTCAAATCTCAGCCCGGAGGCGAGGATACATACAGAGGAGATGGCATTGTGTGATGATCCCAGCAGGAGATGATCATATACTGTCACCAGAAAGCCTCAGAGGGACGGACAGACGGTTCACTGTAAATACACACCACCATTACTTCATCATCAGAGCTAATCAACGATTGATTGCAACACTACAGCCACTTTTTTTTGGTTAAATCATTTTTTTATGGGGAAGCCTATAGTTAGTGTTATGTTAGTTGTGTTAAAATCAGTGTTGTATTAGTGGTGTTGAATCAGTGGTGTATTAGTGGTGTTGAAATCAGTGTTATATTAGTTGTGTTAAAATCAGTGTTGTATTAGTGGTGTTGAATCAGTGGTGTATTAGTGGTGTTGAAATCAGTGTTATGTTAGTTGTGTTAAAATCAGTGTTGTATTAGTGGTGTTGAATCAGTGGTGTATTAGTGGTGTTGAAATCAGTGTTATATTAGTTGTGTTAAAATCAGTGTTGTATTAGTGGTGTTGAATCAGTGGTGTATTAGTGGTGTTGAAATCAGTGTTATATTAGTTGTGTTAAAATCAGTGTTGTATTAGTGGTGTTGAATCAGTGGTGTATTAGTGGTGTTGAAATCAGTGTTATATTAGTGGAGTTGAAATCAGTGTTATGTTAGTTGTGTTAAAATCAGTGTTGTATTAGTGGTGTTGAATCAGTGGTGTATTAGTGGTGTTGAAATCAGTGTTATATTAGTGGAGTTGAAATCAGTGTTATATTAGTGGTGTTGAAATCAGTGGTGTATTAGTGGTGTTGAAATCAGTGTTATATTAGTGGAGTTGAAATCAGTGTTATATTAGTGGTGTTGAAATCAGTGTTGTATTATTTGTGTTAAAATCGGTGTTGTATTAGTAGTGTTGAAATCAGTGTTGTAATCAGTATTGTACTAGTAGTGTTGAAATCAGTATTGTACTAGTAGTGTTGAAATCAGTGTTGTACTAGTAGTGTTGAAATCAGTGAGCTACAAAGACTGGCTAAAGACTCCATAAAGACTGGATTGTGGCCAGATGCATATGTGTTTCTCATTTCTCATGTGACCAAGACCACCTCCAAAGCTCAAGGTGGACCTCAGCACATAGCATGTTCTAAATAGGACTTGATCCCTTGGGAGCATTTGGAGCAGGCCTCGATTTACACAGAGATAAAGTATTTACACTGAGAGAAAGTATTTACAGTGAGATAAAGTATTCACACTGAGATAAAGTATTTACACTGAGAAATTATTTACACTGAGATTAAATCAACAGCTGTGGGCTTTAAATTTGACTTTTGACATCCAGATAGCTCTCTCACAAAGAGAAGTCAGGTGACTTTGTTTATGTGTCAGCAGGTAAAGCTTATTGTGTCAGCAGTGACAATGTGTCAGAGGATAGAGCAAGTTTATTCAGAATAGTCCTCAATAGAGTAAGACTTCAGCTGCTATTTCCCTTTTCTTTTTTTACTGACAAAGACATAAAAGCAACCAAGCATTTCCACCTGAGGTTATGTTCTTCTAAATGACTAATGGTTTTCACATGGAATTCCCCAAATGACATGAAAGTAGCTGTGTAGGCTATCTATACCCAATAATGTCCTTAAATTATTATTTTGTTCCCAAACATAATTGCAAATAAATGGGTACGAGAATAAAACATTACATTGGCTTCCTTCCTTAGGGGCCCGAGGGCAATGAAATTGATTGATTATCGACGGATAACATCGTCGAGAAAATATAATCCTTACGAAATTAACGACGTTATTGTAGTCGCAGTCAGCAACACATTTACTTTTCATTAGAGTAAAGTACCCTCCATTTTAATGAAATGCCAAGTGTGAAAAGAGAGTGGTTCTTAGCTGTCAGACCCACAGTGGCACTTAATCATATAAACAGCCCAGGACCAATTATGCCCCCAGAGAGGATATAAATGGTCTTAACTGCCCCTTGATTACACCCCCCCCCCAACCACCTCGTTACTAACCATAATTACTGACCCCAATGGAGACCCAAGTCAAAGGACATACTGACGTTTGGATGGATTCATAAAAACTAGATCCTCTGTAATGGCAGTGATATATTTAAACCTGATTCACGCTATGAGGCCAACCAGAACCGTACTGTGCTGGTTCAGATATATCTTTTTCACATGGTTCTTTCTAGAACATATCCAGCTAATGTAGTGAATGTGTAACATGGCCAGTCTCAGGTCAGGTTGGCTCAGGTCAGGTTGGCTCAGGTCAGGTTGGCTCAGGTCAGGATGGCTCAGGTCAGTCAGGTTGGCTCAGGTCAGGTTGGCTCAGGTCAGGATGGCTCAAGTCAGTCAGGTTGGCTCAGGTCAGTCAGGTTGGCTCAGGTCAGGTTGGCTCAGATCGGTTTGGCTCAGATCGGTTTGGCTCAGGTCAGGTTGGCTCAGGTCAGGTTGGCTCAGGTCAGGTTGGCTCAGGTCAGGTTGGTCAGGTTGGTTCGGCTCAGACCGGTTTGGCTCAGGTCGGTTCGGCTCAGGTCAGGTTGGCTCAGGTCAGGATGGCTCAGGTCAGTCAGGTTGGCTCAGGTCAGTCAGGTTGGCTCAGGTCAGGTTGGCTCAGGTCAGGTTGGCTCAGGTCAGTCAGGTTGGCTCAGGTCAGTCAGGTTGGCTCAGGTCAGTCAGGTTGGCTCAGGTCGGTTCGGCTCAGGTCAGGTTGGCTCAGGTCGGTTCGGCTCAGGTCGGTTCGGCTCAGGTCAGGTTGGCTCAGGTCGGTTTGGCTCAGGTCGGTTCGGCTCAGGTCAGGTTGGCTCAGGTCGGTTCGGCTCAGGTCGGTTCGGCTCAGGTCAGGTTGGCTCAGGTCAGGTTGGCTCAGGTCAGGTTGGCTCAGGTCAGGATGGCTCAGGTCAGTCAGGTTGGCTCAGGTCAGTCAGGTTGGCTCAGGTCAGTTCGGCTCAGGTCAGGTTGGCTCAGGTCGGTTCGGCTCAGGTCGGTTCGGCTCAGGTCAGGTTGGCTCAGGTCGGTTCGGCTCAGGTCGGTTCGGCTCAGGTCAGGTTGGCTCAGGTCGGTTCGGCTCAGGTCAGTTCGGCTCAGGTCATGTTGGCTCAGGTCGGTTCGGCTCAGTAGCGTGAAAAGCCCTAGAAAAGTTTATTAGCCGTAGAAAAGTTGATTAGAAACTGTAGTTTACAGAAGGACAGACGTGAGGAGGGGGGGATTTAGCTTCACAATTAATTAAAACTGTTCTTATGATTAACATTCACACTGATGTTCTGTTCCAATGATTAACATTATTTTCTGGCCATAATTAGTGTGGTGTTGTACAACACTGATGCTAATCGTCTTTGTGCAAATATCTCTCGTTTTCCACTGACTGAAGCCAGGGCCGCATTCCCAGTCTTGCATCCAGGCACAATTAAATGATACGCCTCTGAATGTGTTTGCATGAGGAAATCGTTACTCAATTACGTCCTTAGACGTAATCTCCTTGTCCACTCCAGCTGCCTTTGGATAGCACTTTGGTGTCTATGAAAAGTCCTGTCACTCTAATGACGGTTTGATGTGTGAGGAAGCCTCCTCTCTCCTTCAGAGGAGCAAACATCATTCATTAAAGCTGAAAAGGCTCTGACAAGAACATTTCATTAATTACACGTTAAAGTTCTAAACGGAAAGTAACAGAATCAACAGAATCTCTCAAGAGATATCGAGAAAGTATACCCGGATATTACAATAACTCAAAAAAATGTTTGCTCAACTGTCTGTTTTCATGAGATCATTATTTGGTTTTCATAATGTGTTCGGGGAGAACACGCAGGCACTTAACATGGGGTTGAAACAATGTGCCACACTGGCTCAGAGAGAGGGAGATGTTGAGGCAGGTTTTACACACTAACTACACACTAATCATAACACACTAATCATAACACACTAATCATAACACACTAATCATAACACACTAATCATAACACACTAATCGCTACAGAGGTCTGTCAAAGTTTTCCCCCCTTTCGCGTCTGTGCGGTGAGAAGCTTCGACATTGTTAGAAGAGCTGTTGAGCTCTCGAAGAGCACTTCACATTCTGCCAATTATGTTTTTCAAGCTTGGCGTCAAGTGCCGGTGGCGGCGGCTTCATTTTCATTACTATCGGCAAGCCCTGGACCCTGCAATTGGGGTGAGACCCCAAATATGTTATTTTAAATGAATTTGAGTGAACTATCTCACAGTCTTGCGTTATCAAGCCATTTCACAGACCATTTCCTAATTGCCATCTTGGGTTTAGTCAACTGTGAGTTTTCCACAGATACAGGATGCAGCCATGGACGTATGCTGTCTTCTCTGGCGTATTCTCTGAGACTGTGTGCCACCACCTGGTGTATGAACAGCCTCCACTTCATTACCCATCCTGACAATATGTCTAAGGACGTAAAGAAGACATCAGATGGAATTACACTGGTCACTATGGTCTGTTTACCTCTGGCTTACTGATGGTCTGTTTACCTCTGGCTTACTGATGGTCTGTTTACCTCTGGCTTACTGATGGTCTGTTTACCTCTGGCTTACTGATGGTCTGTTTACCTCTGGGTTACTGATGGTCTGTTTACCTCTGGCTTACTGATGGTCTGTTTACCTCTGGCTTACTGATGGTCTGTTTACCTCTGGCTTACTGATGGTCTGTTTACCTCCGGCTTACTGATGGTCTGTTTACCTCTGGCTTACTGATGGTCTGTTTACCTCTGGCTTACTGATGGTCTGTTTACCTCTGGCTTACTGATGGTCTGTTTACCTCTGGCTTACTGATGGTCTGTTTACCTCTATCTTACTGATGGTCTGTTTACCTCTGGCTTACTGATGGTCTGTTTACCTCTGGCTTACTGATGGTCTGTTTACCTCTGGCTTACTGATGGTCTGTTTACCCTCTGGCTTACTGATGGTCTGTTTACCTCTGGCTTACTGATGGTCTGTTTACCCTCTGGCTTACTGATGGTCTGTTTACCTCTGGCTTACTGATGGTCTGTTTACCATCTGGCTTAACCTGATGGTCTGTTTACCTCTGGCTTACTGAGGGTTACCTGTTCTGATGGCTGTTTACCTCTGGCTTACTGATGGTCTGTTTACCTCTGGCTTAACTGATGGTCTGTTTACCTCTGGCTTACTGATGGTCTGTTTACCTCTGGCTACCTATGGTCTGTTTACCTCTGGCTTACTGATGGTCCTGTTTACCTCTGGCTTACTGATGGTCTGTTTACCTCTATCTTACTGATGGTCTGTTTACCTCTGGCTTACTGATGGTCTGTTTACCTCTGGGCTTACTGATGGTCTGTTACCTCTTGCTTACTGATGGTTCTGTTTACCTCTGGCTTACTGATGTCTGTTTACCTCTGGATTACTGATGGTCTGTTACCCTCTGGCTTACTGATGGTCTGTTTACCTCTGGTTTCCTGATGGTCTGTTTACCTCTGGCTTACTGATGGTCTGTTTACCTCTGGCTTACTGATGGTCTGTTTACCTCTGGCTTACTGATGGTCTGTTTACCTCTGGCTTACTGAGGGTCTGTTTACCTCTGGCTTACTGATGGTCTGTTTACCTCTGGCTTACTGATGGTCTGTTTACCTCTGGCTTACTGATGGTCTGTTTACCTCTGGCTTACTGATGGTCTGTTTACCTCTGCTTACTGATGGTCTGTTACCTCTGGCTTACTGATGGTCTGTTACCTCTGGCTTACTGATGGTCTGGTACCTCTGGCTTGCTGATGGTCTGGTTACATCTGGCGTACTGATGGTCTGGTTACATCTGGCTTACTGATGGTCTGGTTACATCTGGCTTGCTGATGGTCTGGTTACCTCTGGCTTACTGATGGTCTGGTTACCTCTGGCTTACTGATGGTCTGTTTACCTCTGGCTTACTGATGGTCTGGTTACATCTGGCTTACTGATGGTCTGGTTACATCTGGCTTACTGATGGTCTGGTTACATCTGGCTTACTGATGGTCTGGTTACATCTGGCTTGCTGATGGTCTGGTTACCTCTGGCTTGCTGATGGTCTGGTTACATCTGGCTTACTGATGGTCTGGTTACATCTGGCTTACTGATGGTCTGTTTACCTCTGGCTTACTGATGGTCTGGTTACATCTGGCTTACTGATGGTCTGGTTACATCTGGCTTACTGATGGTCTGGTTACCTCTGGCTTACTGATAGTCTGGTTACCTCTGGCTTACTGATGGTCTGGATACCTCTGGCTTGCTGATGGTCTGGTTACCTCTGGCTTACTGATGGTCTGGTTACATCTGGCTTACTGATGGTCTGTTTACCTCTATCTTACTGATGGTCTCTTTACCTCTGGTTTACTGATGGTCTGTTTACCTCTGGCTAACCGATGGTCTGTTTACCTCTATTTTACTGATGGTCTGTTTACCTCTGGTTTACTGATGGTCTGTTTACCTCTATCTTACTGATGGTCTGTTTACCTCTGGCTTACTGATGGTCTGTTTACCTCTGGCTTACTGATGGTCTGTTTACCTCTGGCTTACTGATGGTCTGTTTACCTCTGGCTTACTGATGGTCTGTTTACCTCTGGCTTACTGATGGTCTGTTTACCTCTGGCTTACTGATGGTCTGTTTACCTCTGGCTAACCGATGGTCTGTTTACCTCTGGCTTACTGATGGTCTGTTTACATCTGGCTTACTGATGGTCTGTTTACCTCTGGCTTACTGATGGTCTGTTTACCTCTGGCTTGCTGATGGTCTGTTTACCTCTATCTTACTGATGGTCTGTTTACCTCTGGCTAACCGATGGTCTGTTTACCTCTGGCTTACTGATGGTCTGTTTACCTCTGGCTTACTGATGGTCTGTTTACCTCTATCTTACTGATGGTCTGTTTACCTCTGGCTTACTGATGGTCTGTTTACCTCTGGCTTACTGATGGTCTGTTTACCTCTTGCTTACTGATGGTCTGTTTACCTCTGGCTTACTGATGGTCTGTTTACCTCTGGCTTACTGATGGTCTGTTTACCTCTGGCTTACTGATGGTCTGTTTACCTCTGGTTTCCTGATGGTCTGTTTACCTCTGGCTTACTGATGGTCTGTTTACCTCTGGCTTACTGATGGTCTGTTTACCTCTGGCTTACTGATGGTCTGTTTACCTCTGGCTTACTGAGGGTCTGTTTACCTCTGGCTTACTGATGGTCTGTTTACCTCTGGCTTACTGATGGTCTGTTTACCTCTGGCTTACTGATGGTCTGTTTACCTCTGGCTTACTGATGGTCTGTTTACCTCTGGCTTACTGATGGTCTGTTTACCTCTGGCTTACTGATGGTCTGTTTACCTCTGGCTTACTGATGGTCTGGTTACCTCTGGCTTGCTGATGGTCTGGTTACATCTGGCGTACTGATGGTCTGGTTACATCTGGCTTACTGATGGTCTGGTTACATCTGGCTTGCTGATGGTCTGGTTACCTCTGGCTTACTGATGGTCTGGTTACCTCTGGCTTACTGATGGTCTGTTTACCTCTGGCTTACTGATGGTCTGGTTACATCTGGCTTACTGATGGTCTGGTTACATCTGGCTTACTGATGGTCTGGTTACATCTGGCTTACTGATGGTCTGGTTACATCTGGCTTGCTGATGGTCTGGTTACCTCTGGCTTGCTGATGGTCTGGTTACATCTGGCTTACTGATGGTCTGGTTACATCTGGCTTACTGATGGTCTGTTTACCTCTGGCTTACTGATGGTCTGGTTACATCTGGCTTACTGATGGTCTGGTTACATCTGGCTTACTGATGGTCTGGTTACCTCTGGCTTACTGATAGTCTGGTTACCTCTGGCTTACTGATGGTCTGGATACCTCTGGCTTGCTGATGGTCTGGTTACCTCTGGCTTACTGATGGTCTGGTTACATCTGGCTTACTGATGGTCTGTTTACCTCTATCTTACTGATGGTCTCTTTACCTCTGGTTTACTGATGGTCTGTTTACCTCTGGCTAACCGATGGTCTGTTTACCTCTATTTTACTGATGGTCTGTTTACCTCTGGTTTACTGATGGTCTGTTTACCTCTATCTTACTGATGGTCTGTTTACCTCTGGCTTACTGATGGTCTGTTTACCTCTGGTTTACTGATGGTCTGTTTACCACTGGCTTACTGATGGTCTGTTTACCACTGGCTAAACAATGGTCTGTTTACCTCTGGCTAACCGATGGTCTGTTTACCTCTATTTTACTGATGGTCTGTTTACCTCTGGCTTGCTGATGGTCTGGTTACCTCTATCGTACTGATGGTCTGTTTACCTCTGGCTTGCTGATGGTCTGGTTACCTCTGGCTTACTGATGGTCTGTTCACCTCTGGCTTGCTGATGGTCTGGTTACCTCTGGCTTGCTGATGGTCTGGTTACATCTGGCTTGCTGATGGCCTGGTTACCTCTGGCTTGCTGATGGTCTGGTTACATCTGGCTTGCTGATGGTCTGGTTACCTCTGGCTTGCTGATGGTCTGGTTACCTCTGGCTTGCTGATGGTCTGTTCACCTCTGGCTTGCTGATGGTCTGGTTACTTCTGGCTTGCTGATGGTCTGGTTACCTCTGGCTTACTGATGGTCTGGTTACCTCCATCTTACTGATGGTCTGGTTACCTCTATCTTACTGATGGTCTGTTTACCTCTGGCTTACTGATGGTCTGTTTACCTCTGGCTTACGGATGGTCTGTTTACGTCTGGCTTACTGATGGTCTGTTTACCTCTATCTTACTGATGGTCTGTTTACCTCTGGCTTACTGATGGTCTGTTTACCTCTATCTTACTGATGGTCTGTTTACCTCTGGCTTACTGATGGTCTGTTTACCTCTGGCTTACTGATGGTCTGTTTACCTCTATCTTACTGATGGTCTGTTTACCTCTATCTTACTGATGGTCTGTTTACCTCTGGCTTACTGATGGTCTGTTTACCTCTGGCTTACTGATGGTCTGGTTACCTCTATCTTACTGATGGTCTGTTTACCTCTGGCTTACTGATGGTCTGCTTACCTCTGGCTTACTGATGGTCTGTTTACCTCTGGCTTACTGATGGTCTGTTTACCTCTGGCTTACTGATGGTCTGTTTACCTCTGGCTTACTGATGGTCTGTTTACCTCTGGCTTACTGATGGTCTGTTTACCTCTGGCTTACTGATGGTCTGTTTACCTCTGGTTTACTGATGGTCTGTTTACCACTGGCTTACTGATGGTCTGTTTACCACTGGCTAAACAATGGTCTGTTTACCTCTGGCTTACTGATGGTCTGTTCACCTCTGGCTTGCTGATGGTCTGTTCACCTCTGACTTGCTGATAGTCTGTTTACCTCTGGCTTGTTGATGGTCTGGTTACCTCTGGCTTGCTGATGGTCTGGTTACCTCTGGCTTGCTGATGGTCTGGTTACCTCTGGCTTGCTGATGGTCTGGTTACCTCTGGCTTGCTGATGGTCTGGTTACCTCTGGCTTACCGATGGAAGAGTGTTTGGCGTATAAAAAGAAGACATCAGTTGGGCATCCTCTATATAACCATCGGTCCAAATGGTGTCGTTGAGATCCAAGACAGAGATAACAT